>NC_088417.1:27846330-28121330 GCF_034236695.1 Oncorhynchus nerka
CCGCCCGTCTGTCTATCCATCTTTCGGTCCATCTGTCGGGGAGATGGGGCTCCATTCACATTTCTCTCACATCACTATTGATGAACAGTAGGCTAGATAATAATGGCATCCCCAAACAATACCCCAGGACTAGAATGTGGAATGCCTCTGTACTCGAAAAAAGAGATGGATGGCCTGATTCTGTCACAGTATTCCATTGCTCACCTCAGAGGGATGACAAGCGTCTCAGACAGCATATCAAGTACAATACATTGTTGTACATATTGTACATATCTTGTCAATACATTGCTGTTCAATAGTCCTTCAAACTCTTCCACACACATGCACGCACGCATGTGCACAATGATAATATCTTCATCCTTTCCACTGCAGTCCCCTACAGTGGGCTGTGGACGACTACACTAGAGAGATACTGGGGGCTGTACTGCATTCTTCTTTAAGTAGGTCAGGTGAGCTCACTCATAACTCCACAGCCAGGGTATAATGAGCATGGCGGTCCAGGAACGCCTGACCAGTCAAACACATCACTGACTGGCCAACGCCATTTTGTGCAGGGCAATACATTGTGTCAACCAGGTAAGTAACCCTTTTCCAAGCCAGAACAGCCCGTAGGGCAGGAGACTAACTCCTGCTTCTGTAGTGTGACGCAGCTTGATGTACAAGTACTCTCCTTGGACAGGACACTAGTCAACCAGGTAAGTGTGACAATGAAGATAATGTGAAAATGTTATATTTTTAATGTATTGAGTTATTGCCGCTTATTGAATATGCAGAAGAACCTTTTTGTATAAGCCTGCAAGGAGACTCAAGCATTGACTCTAGCAGAGACAGATCCCCCGATAGCACATACGATGTGAGTGCAGCGGTCAGTCTGCTTGACCAGACTCTGGATCCAGGACTATAATTGACTGGACTATTGTGACTCTGGATCCAGGACTATAATTGACTGGACTATTGTGACTCTGGATCCAGGACTATAATTGACTGGACTATTGTGACTCTGGATCCAGGACTATAATTGACCATTGTGACTCTAATCCAGGACTATAATTGACTCTGGATCCAGGACTATAATTGACTGGACTATTGTGACTCTGGATCCAGGACTATAATTGACTGGACTATTGTGACTCTGGATCCAGGACTATAATTGACCGGACTATTGTGACTCTGGATCCAGGACTATAATTGACCAGACTATTGTGACTCTGAATCCAGGACTATAATTGACCAGACTATTGTGACTCTGGATCCAGGACTATAATTGACCGGACTATTGTGACTCTGGATCCAGGACTATAATTGACCAGACTAATGTGACTCTGGATCCAGGACTATAATTGACCGGACTATTGTGACTCTGGATCCAGGACTATAATTGACCAGACTAATGTGACTCTGGATCCAGGACTATAATTGACTGGACTATTGTGACTCTGGATCCAGGACTATAATTGACCAGACTAATGTGACTCTGAACCCAGGACTATAATTGACCAGACTATTGTGACTCTGGATCCAGGACTATAATTGACCAGACTATTGTGACTCTGGATCCAGGACTATAATTGACTGGACTATTGTGACTCTGGATCCAGGACTATAATTGACCAGACTAATGTGACTCTGGATCCAGGACTATAATTGACTGGACTATTGTGACTCTGGATCCAGGACTATAATTGACCAGACTAATGTGACTCTGGATCCAGGACTATAATTGACTGGACTATTGTGACTCTGGATCCAGGACTATAATTGACCGGACTATTGTGACTCTGGATCCAGGACTATAATTGACCAGACTATTGTGACTCTGAATCCAGGACTATAATTGAGCAGACTATTGTGACTCTGGATCCAGGACTATAATTGACCGGACTATTGTGACTCTGGATCCAGGACTATAATTGACCAGACTAATGTGACTCTGGATCCAGGACTATAATTGACCGGACTATTGTGACTCTGGATCCAGGACTATAATTGACCAGACTAATGTGACTCTGGATCCAGGACTATAATTGACTGGACTATTGTGACTCTGGATCCAGGACTATAATTGACCAGACTAATGTGACTCTGAACCCAGGACTATAATTGACCAGACTATTGTGACTCTGGATCCAGGACTATAATTGACCAGACTATTGTGACTCTGGATCCAGGACTATAATTGACTGGACTATTGTGACTCTGGACCCAGGACTATAATTGACCAGATATTGTGACTCTGGATCCAGGACTATAATTGACCAGACTATTGTGACTCTGGATCCAGGACTATAATTGACTGGACTATTGTGACTCTGGATCCAGGACTATAATTGACCAGACTAATGTGACTCTGAACCAAGGACTATAATTGACCGGACTATTGTGACTCTGAATCCAGGACTATAATTGACTGGACTATTGTGACTCTGAATCCAGTACTATAATTGACCAGACTATTGTGACTCTGAACCCAGGACTATAATTGACCAGACTATTGTGACTCTGAATCCAGGACTATAATTGACCAGACTATTGTGACTCTGGATCCAGGACTATAATTGACCAGACTAATGTGACTCTGGATCCAGAACGATAAATTACCAGACCAATGTGACTCTGGATCCAGGACTATAATTGACCAGACTAATGTAACTCTGGATCCATGACTATTGACAACAGCCCATAGTGGGCACTGTTGATCTGTCTATTCCCCTAGGCCTTGCTCTCTATGGCACCAGGGTGCTTTGATGTGTCTTTGTCTCTGAGATGCTGGAAAACAAACCAGCAGCAGGGGCTGGAGAGCTCTGGAGTGCACTCGCCCATCCCCCATTCCTCTCTCTTGCACATCAACTGAGGAAGTACTATTCCGCTGTAAGTGAGTGGAGTTGGGGGTGTATGTGGGCGCGCATGACTGGGAAGGGTTGTGTGAGTGGCTGAGTGCTTTCGTGTTTAAGGGATGGGAAAGAAAGAGGTTGAGCTTTTAAAATACGGTAATACACCAGAAACCGTAATACAGAAGAACCGATATACATGTGAATTCATATCTGTTAATATTCAGCCACCGGTTTTTATCCACACTCTAACACATCATTGATAGTAAAAGAGAGGGATGAAGAGGTGAAGGAGAGAAAGAAAATGAGAGAGTGATAGATCTAGTGACAGTAGCTACAAGACTCGGGCTGATTCCCAGAGTAGCCTTCTACATGATCGTCACCAGACTCTTCATCAACCATCTCAACGACCACCTTCCTCTGATCAAGCCATGAATCTTCTCTCTCTATCTTTGGAGGATGCATGCACTCAAAGACTTGACCTCTATTGGTTGACCTTTACTATAGCTAGGATACTCGTGAGGATGTATTGGTTGTTTGTTTTCGGCTTTTGAATATAGGAATTTTATAACGTATTATTATGAATTAAATCTGGTTCCCTGGCTGTCTCGCCGCTGAGACTTGACTGTATGTGATGTGGTTGATTGTAAAAGAGAGGGACGCAGAGAGGAAGGAGGGAAAGAGAAGGCTAGAGTGACATTAGTTCCCCTGGCTCTCTCTCCAGTGTGACTTGGCTGTGTGTGGTGTGGTTGTCAGTGTTCAGCTGTCCTGCTCTCCTCCCATGTGAGATGTCTTTCTCCCGAGGGAGCGGCAGACAACAGAACAGCTGACCAGTGTGCTCTCCTTCCGCCCATCTCTCTCTCTACGTATGTCTCACTCACTTCCTAGCATTTGTTCTCCTTGATCTTTTTGGCCTGTCCGTCTTTCCTCTTATTGCCGTCTCTGTTGATCTCCCTCCCTCTCTCTTTTTGTCCGCCATGAAAGTGTCTAAGAGTCTTATGTGTTTTTCCATTTTACTCGCCACATGCACCTGCGTATTGACAGGCCAAAGGGCTTGGCAGCAAACTCATTATTCTCTTTATAGCAAGAAGGTATTAGCAGAGACGGAACGCATTACATGACAGTTATTTATATCAGCTGATGCTAACTCGCTATCAATGTCATTGAAGGCAGTGCAAAATGCTATCTCATTGAGAAGCTGTCCAAACCACAGCAAGGCAAAAGGATGATGTGGGTAAGGCCTCTCACAGGTGGAAGGCAAACCACCACGTAACAAAACACTAGCAATGTATTAGAACACAGCTGCGTGACATTTCTACATTTCGTTCCCTAACAAGACTTTTCCATTTGTGTTTTGTTTTCCATCTTCAAACGGGAAACAATGTCAGTTCCTCCTTCGAACACAAATGATTGGTTGAGTTGTATCCAGGGTGAATTCAATTATTTCATGGCTCCCCACGACAGACTGTGTGTGGGAGACCCAAATGTGCTGCTGGTGATCCGTCCAGGGAAAGACAGAGCTCTAGTCAGACCCAGACCACAGATTGTGCATGTATTTCCATTCATTAGAGAGTGAAAGGGGAATATGTCGTGTTGACGAGGGTGGCGTGTTCGGAGGCGAATGTAGTGGTGGAATGTCCCACACTTTCCCCCTTTCTGGTTGTCTGTCTGCCTGTCTGCCTGTCTGCTTCCTTCTCTGCCTGCCGATCTCCATCTGCCTGCCTGTCTCTCTCCCTGTTGTTACACTTACTACCTGTCTCTCTGCCTTCCTGAATGTCTGCCCTTTCTCCCTATCTTGCCGTCTCTTTGGCTGTCTCTCCTCCTGCCTGCCTCTCTTCCTGCCTGCCTTTCTCTCTCCCTGACTGCCCGTCTGCCCTCAGCAATGTGTCCTCTCCCTCATCTGTGTGTGTGTGGGTGGTGGTGACCAGCCTGCAACCTGTTAGTGCATTCTGTCCCTCTTAGCTAAAGCCCTCAGGCATGTGAGGCTCTGGTGAGAGGTAGATCAGCAACGACCTCCTCCTAGAGTGTGACATCATCAGAGGGTATGCGGACGCTGTCATCCATTAGTCAACAAATGGTCTTAAACCCACACACTGACTTGTTGAAACTTTTGTGTTCAATTTTTGAAGATTTCGTATTGGAAACAAACTACACTTCTGGGTCTCTCGCTTTAGGACACGAAATTGCTTACTGTTACATACTAATATATTGCTTACTTATTGTAACACACCATCAAGAGTAAATCCAATAAGCATTTCTCCATGTCAAAATAAGTGGATGATTTACTAGGATAATTTCTTCTCTGTAGTGTTAGCTTGTGAGAGGAGCTAGCTATGTGCAGGACCTATCTTTAGATTAGAGCTAGAAGAGTGAGTTGGAGACGGTTCAGCTGGTTGCCATGGATACATTTTATATCTGCCTGAGGCTCCCAGAGCTGTAGTTAGTGTGAACGATGTGTGGATGTGGTGTTGAGTATTGCACTCTGTGAACAAGAGTTTATATGTAAAATTGCTCAACTGGTATAACAAGATTATTGGTGAAGGCAGATCAGTTAGCAGTGAACAGTTTGTGTTAACACTGACTGTAGGTGTAGTTGTGGGTAGCGTGTCCAACATTTACTGGTCGATTCAAAAACATTTTACCCTTACAGAAAACCCACATCATTTCACGTGTGAAATTACCAGAAGTTTTGCACATGTAAAATTGTATTTCACATGCAAAATTTCACGTGAAATCATGTGAAACCATGTGGTTTTCAAACACTTACATTTACATTTACATTTAAGTCATTTAGCAGACGCTCTTATTCACATGATGATATTTTATATGAAGTTTCACATGTGGATTTTCACTTGTGATCACATAACCTTTCACATCAGCCCCACCTACATATACAGATTGCCTCAACTAGCCTGTACACTGACTCGGTACCGATTTAATTTGATTTGACATGTGAAATCATGTGAAACCATGTGGCTTTGGAACACTTCAAATGTGATGATATCAAGAGTATATTTTTCACATGAGATTTCACAGGTGATGCCCTGCAAACAAAAAGCAGTCATCAGGATGTCCTTGAAACATAACACAGTTTTCAACTTACATATTTGGTTACATTGAGTATGTTCATTTTTACAGCATTTATTATTCAATATGTGAAGAGGTTAAAATGGGATGTGAACTCTCAACCTCTTGGTTGACAGCATTCCAATCTTCCTGCTACACCACCATTTCTGTGTCAATAACTGATTTCACATGCATTCCTACACTTTGGACTTCAAAGTCATTCTCGGATAAAACATGAATATATTCTCCACCATTTGACAATTATACAGAAAACGCTCAAATTGCTGAAATAAGTCAATTAAATCAATGACGAGAGAATAGTCAGATTAGTCAGATTAACTGATAACTAAAATAGCAGTGCAGATGTCACTCTTTTGCTAAGTGCAGAGATGTATTATAGGTAATGAATGTGGAGAGAACTTCTGAGAATGCTATTGACTTTGTGATGCAGCAGGAAGATCAGCTTGTCCCAAATCCAGAGGTTGTGAGGTGAAATCCCACGGGGAGTTATATTGTACATGTTCAGCACTAAGGTATCATGTCAAATTGGTTAAAGATTTGTACACTTTTTAGAAAAGCTAAACAGCATATCACTTACCTTAAAATATTGTGGGGAATATTGTATAATGGTGCCGGAGGGGATGGCTGCCGTTTTATGTGTGCCTGTGTTATTGTGCTATTTTGTTTGTTTTTTCGCGTTGTCTGTAACTTATTTTGAACTTATTTTGAACATAATGTTAATGCTACCGTCTCTTAATACCGAAATTAACTTCTGGACATCAGAACAGCGATTACTCACCTCAAACTGGACTAAGATTTTTTTCTTTAATGAGTCCACCGCAAAGGATATACTGCTTTCTCAAGGAACCGACCCAAACCCCGTAATTTGCGTGAAGAAAAGATGGAGAAAGACGAGGGGCGTGGGTGTGTGTCTAATAATATACTCATCTACGTATATTATTCATAGCCGTCTATTTACCACCACAAACCAATGCTGGCAGTAAGTTCGCACTCAACTAGCTGTAGAAGACCATAAGCAAACAAGAAAATGCTCATCCAGAAGTGGCGCTCCTAGTGGCCGGGGACTTTCATGCAGGCAAACTTAAATCTGTTTTACCTAATTTCTAGATGCAACCAAAGGAAAAAACAACTCTAGACCATATTTACTCCACACACAGAGACACATATAAAGCTCTCCCTCACCCTCCATTTGGCAAATCTGGCCATAATTATATCCTCATGATTCCTGCTGACAAGCAAAAACTAAAGCAGGAAGTAGTGTGACTCGCTCAATATTGAAGTGTTCAGATGACGCGCATACTACGATACAGGACTGTTTTGCTAGCACAGACTGGAATATGGTTCCCGGGATTCATCCAATGGCATTGAGGAGTATACCACCTCAGTCATTGGCTTCATCAATAAGTGTGTCGACGACGTCGTCCCTACTGTGACAATACGTACATATACGTACAATACGTACATATCCCAACCAGAAGCCATGGATTACAGGCAACATCCGCAAACTAAAGAATAGAGCTGCCGCTTTCAAGAAGCAGGACACTAATCTGGAAGCTGACAAGAAATCCTGCGACACCCCCTCAGACGAACCATCAAACAGGCAAAGTGTCAAAACAGGATTAAGACTGAATCGTACTACACCGGCTCTGACACTCGTCAAATGTAGCAGGGCTTGAAAACTATTACGGACTACAAAGGGAAACCCAGCTGCAAGCTACCCAGTGACGCGAGCATACCAGATGAACTAAATGCCTTTTATGCACACTTTGAGGAAGCAACACTGAAGCATGCATGAGAGCACCAGCTGTTCCGGATGACTGTGTGATAATGGTCTCGGTAGCCGATGTGAGCAAGACCTTTAAACAGGTCAACATTCACAAGGCCGCGGGGCCAGACGGCTTGCCAGGACGTGTGCTCCAAGCATGCACGGGCCAACTGGCAAGTGTCTTCACTGACATTTTCAAACTCTCCCTGACCGAGTCTGTAATACCCACATGTTTCAAGCAGACCACCATAGTCCCTGTGTCCAAGGAAGAGAAGGTAACTTGGCTAAATGATTACCTCCCCATAGCACTCACGTCGGTAGCCAGGAAGTGCTTTGAAAGGCTGGTCATGTCTCACATCAACAGCATCATCCCGGATACCGTAGACCCACTCCAATTTGCATACCGCCCCAACAGATCCACTGCCCTTTTCCACCTGGTCAAAAGGAACACCTATGTGAGAATGCTGTTAATTGACTACATCTCAGCGTTCAACACAATAGTGCCCACAAAGCTAATCACTATGCTAAGGACCCTGTGACTAAACACCTCCATCTGAAACTGGATCCTGGACTTCTTGACGGGCCGCCCCCAGGTGGTAAGGGGAGTCAACAACACGTCTGCCACGCTGATCCTCAACACTGCGGCCTCTCAGGGGTGTGTGCTTAGTCCCCTCCTGTACACCCTGTTCACCTTACGACTGCATGGCCCAACATAACTCCAATACCATCATTAAGTTTGCTGACGACACAACAGTGTTAGGCCTGATCACCCACAACAATGAGACAGCCTATAGGGAGGACGTCAGAGACCTGGCAGTGTGGTGCCAGGACAACAACCTCTCCCTCAATGTGAGCAAGACAAAGTAGCTGATCATGGACTACCGGAAAAGGTGGGCCGAACAGGCCCACATTAACATCGACGGGGCTGTAGTGGAGCGGGTCGAGAGTTTCAAGTTCCTTTGTGTCCACATCACCAACGAACTATCATGGTCCAAACACACCAAGTCAGTTGTGAAGAGGGCACGAAAACACATTTTCCCCCTCAGGAGACTGAAAAGATTTGGCATGGGTCCCCAGATCCTCAAAAGGTTCTACAGTGGTACCATCGAGAGCATCCTGACCGGTTACATCACCGCCTGGTATGGCAACTGCTCGGCATCTGACCGTAAGGCGCGACAGAGGGTAGTATGTACGGCCCCCCTCCATTCGTTTTTTACACTGCTGCTACTCGCTGTTTATTATCTATGCATAGTCACTTCACCTCCACCTCTATGTACAAATGAACTTGAATAACCTGTACCCCTGCACATTGACTCGGTACCGGTACCCCCTGTATGTAGCCTCTTCATTGTAATTTTATTGTGTTACTTTTTTATTATGTTTTACTTTTGTTTATTTGGTAAATAGTTTCTTAACTCTCTTGAACTGCACTGTTGGTTAAGGGCTTGTAAGCATTTCACGGTAAGGTCCTACACCTGTTGTATTCGGCGCATGTGACAAATAAAGTTTGATATGAAAACCCCATACCATTTCATTACTCCCCTTCCAAAAAACTTGTGAATGTTTTCACATGTTGAGCTGACATGTTTACATGTGAAAACAAAAGAGAAACATGTGAGGTTAATTGTTCACATGTGAAACCATTAAACACCACATTTTCACATGTGAGGAGAATAACATGTTTTCATTGTAGTTTCACATGTAGAAAACTTCACATGTGAAAATAAAATTTTCACTTTCACATGTGAAAAACTTTTACGTGTAAATGTACCTCTCACATATGAAATTGCATTTTCACAACTGAAGAACATTCACATTTGATAATAGAATTTTCAGTTTTCAAATGTTGTCACGTGTCATCTCATGGTATCCCATGTTGAAATGTTGCATCCCCATCTTGTCACATTTATTTCACATGAGATCATGTTTTCACATATAGCTTCATGTTAACACGTTGCATTCACATGTCACATGTTATCACATTAACTTCACATAAGATCATGTGATCACGTGATATTTATTTGTTTTTCCTTAAGGAGAATTTTTTATTTTTTAAATATTTTGCTGTCATTGCTGTAACTGAGTTGAGCTGGTTACACTGACCCCTCTCTCAATTTTATTACAGTTTGTATGTTCTGTTACACTACCATGAGTCTGGTATTTATGTCATTGTAGGAGTGTTACTGATGGAACACCATGTTGTATTGGTCCCCTACTACACTAATGGTAGTCTGGTCAGTGGCCACACTCAGACAGGACTCCTAACAACACAGCAGAGCAGAGTCTTTTGTAGCTCATTTTGGAGTGGAGTAATTTACTAATTGTGTGTCAGCACTGATGTCTGTGGATGTCCATCAGGGGCAGGAACAGCTGATCACACTAACATAGGGACAGAGGGGTGAGGGACAGACTCACACTGACAGAGGGAAGAGGATTAACATGTACCATTTATCATTGTGTTGCAGTAGTGTTTTTGAGATTGTATACAGTGTCTGTCTGTCTGTCTGTCCTGTCTGTCTGTGTGTGTGTGCGCGTGCATGCGTGTACATGTGTGTATGGAATTGAGCCATTGTTTTGGCATTGGTATGCTGGCAGGCGCATGGTTGAGCAGCTCCACTGTGGCAGGCTCATATGCAGCTGAGGGGGCTGAGAGAGAGAGAGAGAGAGAGAGAGAGAGAGAGAGAGAGAGAGAGAGAGAGAGACAGAGAGCTAGCGCTAGCAGCGGCATTCCACTAGTCAGAGCTAACCCTATCTCAACCCCCAGCCTACCTGCTATCTTCTCACAGACACAGTGATGCAGGATTCCAACACGCTGTGCTGAGAGTGAGCTCCTTCTGCTTCTGACACACCACACAACACATCACACAACTCTCTTCTCAGCCAAACACAACCGGTGAGTTTCTACCTTTTCTGTGTTTGTTTTTCTGTGCTTATTGGGCTGTTCATTTCTGGCTTTTTGCTTGTTTCTAGTAGAAGTAGTAGCAGCATGTTTGCTGTGAGTGGACTTTTGGGATGGCTCATACTGTTAGCATCATAGGATTGTAACTGGTTGTATCCTGATTCTGTTCTTCAGTTTGGTTGAAATATAAAGACAACACAGCCTAACTGTTTCTCTGGTTCGTGAGGTGGCTAGCTAACTGCACTGTTGTTGTTCCTGGTATAAAAAGATCATGCCAAGGGGTCTTTTGATTGAGTAATCTTTTAATCTGTGTAATCCTGGACATTTGTGCTCCGCTGTCCGATTCTCCCCATGGGGGGTCTGTCAGTCTAATTTAAGGGGTCTGGCCATTATTAAGCAAAAACACTTTCCTTTCTAGACACAATCTGAAAGCCCGAAGAGTCACCCTCTAACTAACTAACTGGACCAGATGTAACTAACATAGTTCCTCTCCACTTTAGTAGTTTAGTAGTTTCTCTATCCATTTACTACTGGATGGGAGTGTCTTTACGTTTTAGTTAATGCTTTGTGGATATTGTCCTTGACATGTACACAGACACAAATACACTAACACCCACACACACGCAAATGTGGCAACCAAACACAAATCACCTCCTTACTCTGTACACCCACATACTGAATCTCATCACCTTAGAGAGATTCTGTAGTTGAGTGAAGAAAATTACTTCATAGAAACACTATTACATGGATTTTGGTACTGTTCTCATAGCCCAAAGAGCTATGAGGCTGTCATTGTATATAAGAATGTGTTCTTAACTGACTTGCCTAGTCTGCAGCCAGTGGTAAATGTGGTAAATGTATCTTCATACTAGTTAACACAACATGTTGAAGCTGTAATATGCAACTTTTTGGGCAACCTGACCAAATTCACATAGAAATGTGAGTTATAGATATGTCATTCTCGTTGAACGCAAGTCTAAGAAGCGGTAGATCTGTTCTATGTGTGCTATTTTTATGTTCCCCATTCTTGAGTTCAGTTTTTGAGTCTTTTACTTTCGGTTTGGTACACCAGCTTCAAACAGCTGAAAATACAATATATTTGGCTTATGGAAAATATATTTCACAGCAGTTTAGATGGCACAGTGATTCTCTACACAATGCCTGCTGATTTGGTCACATCAACTGAAACTATTCTAATTTTAGCAAGCAGAAAATGGCAGAGCGATTTCTGCATATTGCACCTTTAAGTACAGTACATTCTTAGAAAAAATGGTTCCAAAAGGGTTCTTCAGCTGTCCCTATAGGATCATATTTTTTGGTTCCAGGTAAAACCCTTTTGGGTTCCATGTAGAACCATCTATGGAAAGGCTTCTACATGGAACCCAAAGGGGTTCTACCTGGAACCAAAAACAGTTCCTCAAAGGGTTATCCTATGGTGACAACCGAAAAATCCTTTAAGATTCTAGATAACACCGTTTTTCTAAGAGTGTACAGTACGCTACTGTATATGGGTCAGTGGATCGCCAGTGGATCATGTAAATATATCTACTGTATGTCCAGTTTCCATGCTAGAGGCAGATGCTAGAGGAGCTAGATTGGGAACCCTAACCCTTAATCCAGTGATCAGATTAGGGATGAGAGATTACAAGGTGTGTCTCTCTGGACTGTGACAGTGGCCAGTTTGAGATAGCTGGGGCTCAGGTTATTGTGGCTAGAACACATCATTAAATAGAACACGCCTATGTCTCTTCTAACATTTATTCCAATTGAATGTATTATTGACCAACATGGTTGACATGATCTGCACATTCTAGAGCTTTGCAGGTCTATGACATCAACCTCTCTAGTGGATTATAGGACCTCTATGAGTCAACTGGCCTCTCACCATGCAGACCCATCTCATTCGAGAATGTCAGTATGTAACTATGGTTATACATCATTATAGAGGCATATAACTATGATTATAGATTATTATAGCGGCAGATAACTTGACATATTCGAATGATCCCATGCTACACTGGACAAACAGTATGCTCACAATTGGGGTAAAACTCTAATTTAAAGGAACTTATTGTTTAACATTTGACTAGCTGTCTGCTTTGGTTACAGGTTTTCAATGTGATCATATACTGCATAGCTATTGTACAAACAATTAACCATTGTGATATGATTTATAACAATATTTGGAAACTGAGTGGTACCACATTGCCAATATTACTGTATATTAGCCAATTGTATTACATCAGATGTCTCCCTCCCTGTGGTTTCAGTATCTGATTGGCTGAGTAGTGGCCAAGGGGTTAGAGGTTAAAGATCAGTGTGTACATGAGTGACATGTCGCTGGTGCTTTGTCTAGATCCTCTGTGCTCTTAGCAGCTACGTGACCTGCTGGAAACCTTCACCTCAAACAAGCCGCAACATACATATGCTGACATACACACACTCACACACACTGCGACTTGCTGGTAACAGTACAGCTGTGAGAGAGGTCTCTATTTTGAGCCTGGCTGGATCAGGGTAGAGAGGAGCACGCTATAGTGCCAACAGGTGGGGCGACGCTAACCGCCTCGACCTTCTGTAGCCTCCCTCTCTGTCCACGCTAGCTGTCTTGTCTCAGCTCCTGTAGGCTGCGGCTTCAGGTTATGAGGACAATAATGAAGCATGTGTGTGTTTGTGTGTGTCTCCCCAATTGGTAATGTGCGTGTGCACGTGTGTGTGTAGGTGGGTTGGATGAGTGTGTAGGTGGGAGATGGAGGGATGGGCCAGTGTGTGTATTTGCCAAAGGATGTCCATCTCCAGGTTGTGTGTGTGTATGCTGGAGACATGTCTCTATTTCAGCATACTGTATGTACAGTGCAGTGTATGTGAGGTTACAGCTGTGACTAACACTTGCACTCCTCTTCAGTCCCATATCGCCACCCACTCCTGCCTTCTCTCCATTTCCCAGTGTGTCTAATTCGCTGATTATATAAATAAGATCCATAGACATTGTGTATGGCAGGTTTTACATAAATATCCTATAATTCAATAGAATTATTCAACATAATTGTGATTCTAGTTCATTCTATAGGCTTGCATTTCAACTGCTCCCATTACAGGCCTGAGTAGCATCGTCACATACAGATATAGCATTCTATAGAGCACATCTCTGACAGGTCACATGGTCAGGAAGAATTCAATGGCCTAATACCTATATGTGTCAACGCCTGATACCCACTTACACTGTGGGATATGTTTAGTCTGGACTGGTTTTCAGGACATCGATCTGAAAGCTAGTTAGGCTGTTACCGATCTGGTAGCCTAATGGTAACCTAATTACCAATCTAATATCCTACCCAGGCTAGGGCTGCAGATTAGCGGAAAGAACCGTCACTGGATACTGGGGCCCAGAGTTGATCCTGGTCCGGTCACGTGGTCAGGGAAAACAAGTCATGATGGACTCAATCGAACACTGGTCCAGATATGAGTTGTATACTATAGAACAGGCAAATAGACCTGGGACACCAGGTGGGTGCAATTAATGATCAGGCAGAACACCATACTCCAGACCTCCAAGCATGGATGAAATACCTGCTATAGAGAAGAAACTGTTCCTGATATATGTTGGAAGTTATTAGGCTACAGAGGGGTCGGCGTCAGAACGTCTGTGTCTGATGTTGCTGCAATTAAGTGTGGAGCATGGCAATAATTACGTTGAGAATACACACACTTTCACACACGTGCATGTGCGCGGACCAAACACTCTCACACACACACACACTCGCACATACATGTAGGCACACTGGGCAGTACGTGCTGCATTGTTCATGTGTGTATAGAATGCATATGAAGTCTGCAGCCTTGTGGTATCATGGTGTATTATATTTCATAGACATAGTGACAAGGCCCAGATAAAGGTGGACACGGTGACATTTGAGTAATCCAGGTGCTAACTGAAATGTTAACTTCGCTGCCACACAAATACATTTCCTTGGTCATTTGACATGAGACTCCTTACTTCACCTCATATTTTGGGGATTTCAATCCATATCTGGCATATGTAGATAAAATTCCCTATAATTGTAGATGCTGACATTCACAAAATGCTTCAAAATAGTGAATTTAACTCCTAGAGAAAATACATTTAAGCAATAGTGCATCGAAAAAAGGGTCAGCTTAATAGCAATCTGTAATGAACACAAGGGGAGACAGAGAGCTGGTTTCAATCGCAGGGCGCAGCAGGTGTTTATTGCAAAGGAGGAGGCATGTAGCTGGGTCCAGGGGCAGGCAGAAGGTCATACACAGGGGGTCCAAAAAGGCAACAGTACTGGCAGGGAAAAGGCTAGTAAAGTAGTCTGCGAGATCAGGTAGACCATTCACAGGAAAACCCAGCACTCTGAAAGACGTGTGTGTGATAATGACATACAGGTGTGTGAACAAGTGATTGGAATTCAGGTGATTGGGATCTGGAGAGTGAGCTGCGTTCAGGGGATCTAGGTGTTTGAGGGTGTGAGTTGGAAGCAGACATTACAGTACCCCCCCCCCTCCTCCACTCTTAACAGCCTAGGAAGCTGAGCAAGTGGGCCTCCCCCAGGGGCGTGGAGCTGGGAGGTCAGGACAGTTACTTTGGAAAGCCAGGATCATGGCTGGGTCGAGGATGTCCTGGACGGGGACCCAGGACCGTTCTTTGGGTCCGTACCTCTTCCAATCCACCAGGTAGTGGATGTCACCCAGGCACTTGGAGTCAAGGAGGGCTCGGAAGGAATAAGCCGATGCACTGCCGGCGTCAAACGGAGGGGGTGCGCCACAGGAGGATGGAGAGCGTTGTACCTCACAAGCTTGAGAAGGGACACATAGGATAAGGAGATCCGATAATGGCGGGGCAACTGGAGACGGTAAGTGGCAGGATTGATGCGGTGTGATATTTTGAAGGGACCAATGAACTGGGGACTGAACTTTTTGCAGGGGTCACCAAGCCGGATGTCCCGGGTAGAGAGCCACACCCGTTGCCCAGGGTGGAAGAGTGGAGTAGGTCAGCGACACCGGTCAGTGAACCGCTTCGGGGAAAGGGAAGTGTGATGGAGGTGCCGATTTGCAGTCTCCCAAACCTGCTCACTCTGTCGAAACCACTCATCGATGGCAGGCACAGTTCTGGGCTCTGTCTCCCATGGGAACACGGGGGGTTGGTATCCGAGGACACTGAAAAGAAGTGAGATGGAGTGAGGAATGCACAAGGGAGTTCTGTGCGTATTCAGCCCAGGTTAGATAGCAACTCCGCTAGTGTGGTTGGTGGGTGCAGTGTTGGCGAAGGTACTTCTCTATTTCCTGATTCAGGCTTTCAGTCTGCCCATTGGTTTGGGGATGGTATCCCGAGGATAGGCTGATGGGGACCCCCAGTCGGTCGCAGAAGGCTTGCCACACCCTGGAGACGAACTGGGGTCCCAGATCCGAAGCGATGTCTTCCGGGATCCCTTACAGACGAAACACCTGTTGGAACATGGACTCAGCCATTTCCATGGGATTAGGTAGATGTGGAAGGGGGATGAGTCGGCACATCTTCCATTACAACTAAAATAGTCATGAAGCCTGAAGAGTCCGGCAGATCTGTGAGGAAATCCATGGCAATGTGGGACCATGGTCGGTGTGGTGTAGGTAAAGGCTCTAGCTTACCGCTAGGTAGTTGGCGAGGGCTCTTTGCCCAAGCACAGACAGGACAGGAAAGAATGTCATCTCAGACGTCGGCTGTTAGGGACTCCGTGGTTCGGGTGATTCCCGGGATGGCCAGAGCGAGTTATGGCACCACTGCATTAGTTGGGGTCTGACGGACGCAGGTCTTGCCTGCAGGGGTGTCGGGAGGTGCTGGGTCATGGTGTAGGGCCTCTTGGACAGCTGCTTGGATTTCCCACTGTATGGGTCCCACGACACAAGCAGGATGGGCTCGGGAGCTGGGTTGAGGAAGGGGCGTCAAATAGACGGGATAAGGAATCAGCCTTCACATTTTTCTCGCAGGGCAGGTAGATGCTGGTGAAGTTGAATCGGGTGAAGAGTACCCAGCGAGCCTGTCTGGGGTAGAGCTCTTAACATTTCTTAACCTCTAGCGACGAGCAGTCCAGTATCCGGGAGCGTAATCATAGCCTCAAGCTCATTACCATAACGCAACGTTTCCTATTCATGAAAATCGCAAATGAAATGAAATAAATATATTCAAACACAAGCTTAGCCTTTTGTTAACAACACTGTCATCTCAGATTTTCAAAATATGCTTTTCAACCAAAGCTACACAAGCATTTGTGTAAGAGTATTGATAGCCTAGCATAGCATTAAGCCTAGCATTCAGCGGGCAACATTTTCACAAAAACAAGAAAAGCATTCAAATAAAATCATTTACCTTTGAAGAACTTCGGATGTTTTCAATGACGTGACTTAGTTAGATAGCAAATGTTCATTTTTTCCAAAAATATTATTTGTGTAGACGAAATAGCTCCGTTTTGTTCATCACGTTTGGCTAAGAAAAAGACCGGAAAATGCAGTCACTTACAACGGCAAACTTTTAGCTCCATAATATCGACAGAAACATGGCAAACGTTGTTTAGAATCAATCCTCAATGTGTTTTTCACATATCTATTCGATAATCTATCAGTGGTGGCAGTTGGCTTCTCATCAGAAGCAAATGGAAAAATACTGCATCTGGAGATTACGCAATAATTGCGACGGAGGACACCAAGCGACGACCTGGTAGATGTAGTCTCTTATGGTCAATCTTTCAATGATATGCCTACAAATACGTCACAATGCTGTCGACACCTTGGGGAAGCGACAGAAAGCCTAAGCTCATTCGTGGCCCATTCACAGCCATATAAGGAGTCATTGGCATGAGGCGGTTTCAAAAAATGCGGCACTTCCTGATTGGATTTTTATCTGGGTTTTTTCTGTAACATCAGTTTTGTGGCACTCACAGACAATATCTTTGCAGTTTTGGAAACGTCAGAGTGTTTTCTTTCCAAAGCTGTCAATTATATGCATAGTCGAGCATCTTTTCGTGACAAAATATCTTGTTTAAAACGGGAACGTTTTTCATCCAAAACATAAAATAGCACCCCCTATATCAAAGAAGTTAAGTACTCCAAATTGCGGTAGACGGTAAGAACAAGGAATGGGTGACGAGCTCCCTCTAACCAGTGACGCCACTCTTCAATAGCCAGCTTAATGGCGAGGAGCTCTCAGTTCCCAACATCATAGTTCCTCTCATCGGGTGACAGTTTCTTGGAAAAGAAGCCACGTGGGTGTAATTTGGGAGGTGTCCCGACCCGCTGAGAGAGAACCGCTCCCACGCCGACCTTGGATGCATTCACCTCCAGAACAAAAGGAAGGGTAGGATTTGGCTGCCTAAGTGTGGGTGCAGAGGTGAAGAGGCATTTCACGGTCTCAAATGCATTAAGGGTGGTATCAGTCCATTGGAGAGTATGGGTTTTTTGACTGGTGAGAGCTGAGAGGAGCGGTTGTGCTGCTGCAGTTTCGGATGAACTGGCGGTAGAAGTTGGAGAATCCTAGCAAACATTGTAGTTCCTTTACGGTGGTAGGTTTGGGCCAGTTAAGCACGGCCGTGACTTTGCCTTTGTCCATGTTGACCCCTCCTGGTGTCAGCACAAACCCTAGGAAGGTTACCGTAGTAACATGAAAGGCGCTCTTCTCAGCCTTGACATAAAGATGGTGGTCCTGTAGCCGTTGGAGGACCTGTTGCACATGGACATGTCTTCGCAAGGGAGTGAGTGAGATCAAGATATCAATGTACATGATGAAGAACTGGTTGATCATGTCCTGGAAAACTTCATTCATGAAGACTGGAAGACTACGGGAGCATTGCTGAGACTGTAGGGTATAACCAGGTATTCACGGTGACCCCTAGCAGTGATGAACGCAGTCTTCCACTCATACCCACTTTGGATACGGAGCAGGTTGTAAGTACTACGTAGGTCCAGTTTGGAGTAGATGGTAGCCTGTCCTACTTGTTAGTGCAGCCGGAATCAGAGGAAGAGGGAAGTGATTCTTGATGTTAAGGCAATTGAGGGGTTGGCAATATAAGCAGGGATGGAGACTACCATGCTTTTTTTTTAACAAAAAAATAAACTGGATGCAGCTGGAGACGTGGATGGACGGATGAATTTTCTGGCGAGAGCCTCTCCTATATAGGTGTCTATAGCCTCATTCTCTGGGATGGACAAGGGGTAGGTCCGACCCTTAGGGGGCGATGCCCCAGGAAGGAGGTCGATCGCGCTGTCCCCCGGGTGATGGACGCCTTTTTCTTGCTGAAGACACTCAGGAACTGGGCATATACAGGTGGGATGTGGGATGGAATGGCAGACCCCGATCCTTCTATAGAGGTGACTTGACAGGGTAGACTGAAGCAGTTCTTAAAACAAGCGGGAACCATGACAGGAGTTCCCCTTGCCACCAGGAGATGGCAGGGTCGTGAAGGCTAAGCCAGGGGTGACCAAGGATGAGGGGTTCTTTAGGTGAAGACAACACCATTAACTTAATGACCTCTGAGTGAAGGAGGCCAATCTGAAGGGTGGTACTTTCGGTCATGCGATTCACAAGATCAGTTTCCGAGAGGTTGTCCATCCAGCGCATTAATCCTAAAGGGAGGATTAACAGGGATTAGCTTGACCCTTAACTGTTGTGCCAATTGTTCATCAATTCAATTTCCTGCAGCCCCAGAGTCCACTAATCCCTCCACAAACTGAGTGACCCCATTAGCAGAAAGAAGAGCCGGGATCCCAAACTGCCTTCAGGTAATGTTCAAAAACGTAGAGATGCTTACCCGGGCAGAAGTGGAGCAGTCGTGGTCACCCCTTCGTGGAGGACAAATTGGACAGCCATTGAGTAGGTGGTTACTCTTGCCACAATAGAGGCACAGGTTTTTACGTAACCTCCGGCGTCTCTAGGCAGGCGTGAGAGGGGCACGGCCGAGTTGCATGGGTTCGGGGCTATTGGACCGTGGTGGATGAGAGAAAGGCATGGAAGACTCAGGCCATGGGCAACTGTATAGGTCTGCGGTCCACCAGTAGGTTTGCCAATGGATGTGGACATCCGGATGTATTGGTTTAGATCCATTAAATCTCACCTGCAGGCCAGTTCAGTCTATAACTCCCAATTAAGACCCCTCTGGTAGACTGTAAAGAGAGTTGTTTCACTATATCCACTGCGGGCAGCCATGGTATGGAGGGCATACTCAGTGGTGGAGCGGCAGCCCTGTCGCAGCTCACTTAACATGCCTCCGGTGTGATGACCTGAAACTGAATGGTCGAACACCTCCTTGAAGAGGGCGTGGAAACGTGATTCAGAGGACAGATCAGAACTTTGAGCGGCCCACAGGGCTGTGACCCAATCCAGAGCTTTGCCTGTACGTAGGAAGATGACGAAGTCCACCCTGTCTTTGTCAGAGGTGAAGTCAGCAGGGTGACGGTCTATGTACAGGTTTTTCTGCATGAGAAATCCTTGATATTTCCCTGGGGAGGTGTTGTATTTATTAGGCATGGATATGGGGGAGATGAACGAGAGGAAGCTGTGGCACCTGATATGGGTGAAACAGGAATGGACTGGCGAAGGATGTTGCAGAGTTCATCGATTCCTTCCTCCTGTCGGGCCAGACGCAGCTGCAGCGCCGCTGAATCCATCTGTCGTATTTGGTGAGGTATTCTGTAATGAACACGAGGAGAGACAGAGAGCTGGTTTCAAACACAGGGTGTAGAAGGTTATACACAAGGGGTCCAAAAGGGCAACAGTACCGGCAGGGAAAAGGCTAGTAACGTAGTCCGGAAGATCAGGCAATAGGTAGATCATTCACAGGAAAACCGGCGCTCTGAAAGACATGTGTCACAAATCAAACAATAGCTCACAGTGATGGGGTGCAAAGAACTGAACTAAATAGTGTGTGATAATGACATACAGGTGTGTGAACAGGTGATTAGAATTCAGGTGGATGGGATCCGGAGCATGAGCTGCGTTCAGGGAATCTAGGTGTTTGAGAGTGTGAGCTGGAAAGTGAGCTGCATTCAGTGGATCTATGTGTTTGAGAGTGTGAGCTGGAAAGTGAGCTGCATTCAGTGGATCTATGTGTTTGAGGGTGTGAATTGGAAGCAGACGTTACACAATCAGACACTTTTGGAAAGCTGGATACTGTAGATAGATGATAGACGGACGGACGGACGGACGGACAGACAGACAGATAGAGTGCCTTCAGAAAGTATTCAGACCCCTTGACTTTTTCCACATATTGTTAAATTACAGCCTTATTCTAAATAAATAAATAAAAATGATCCCTCAGCAATCTACACACAATACCCCATAATGACAAAGTGAAAACAGGTTTTTCTAAATTTTGGCAAATGTATTAAAAATACAAAACAGAAATACCTTATTTACATAAGTATTGAGACCCTTGCTATGAGTCTCAAAATTGAGCTCAGGTGCATCCTGTTTAAATTGATAATCCTTGAGTTGGCAGTGCATGTTAGAGCAAAAGCCAAGCCGTGGGGTTGTCCGTAGAGCTCCGAGACAGGATTGTGTCAAGGAACAGATCAGAAGAAGTGTACCAAAACATTTCTGCAGAATTAAAGGTCTCCAAGGACACAGTGGCCTCCATCATTCTTAAATAGAAGAAGTTTGGAACCACCAAGACTTCCTAGAGCTGGCTGCCCGGCCAAACTGAGCAATCAGGGGAGAAGGGCCTTGTTCAGAGAGGTGACCAATAACCCGATGGTCACTCTGACAGAGCTCCAGAGTTCCTCTGTGGAGATGGGAGAACCTTCCAGAAGGACAACCATCTCTGCAGCACTCCACCAATCAGGCCTTTATGGTAGAGTGGCCAGACGGAAGCCTCTGTTAAAAGACCATTACATCCAAAAGGCACCTAAAGACTCTCAGACCATCAGAACCAAGATTCTCTGGTCTGATGAAACCAAGATTGAACACTTTGTTCTGATTGCCAAGCGTCACATCTGAAGAAAACCTGGCACCATCCCTACGGTGAAGCATGGTGGTGGCAGCATCATGCTGTGGGGATGTTTTTCAGCGGCAGGGACTGGGAGACTAGTCAGGATCGAAGCAAAGATGAACGGAGCAAAGTACAGAGAGATCCATGATGAAAACCTGCTCCAGAGCACTCAGGACCTCTGACTGGGGCGAAGGTTCATCTTCCAACAGAACAAAGACAATATGCACACAGCAAAGACAATGCAGGAGTGGCTTTGGGACAAGTCTCTGAATGTCCTTGAGTGGCCCAGCCAGAGCCCAGATTTGAACCCGATCGAACATCTCTAGAGAGACCTGAAAATAACTGTGCAGCAACGCTCCCAATCTAACCTGTCAGAGCTTGAAAGGATCTGCAGAGAAGAATGGGAGAAACTCCCCAAATACAGGTGTGCCAAGCTTGTAGCGTCATACTCAAGAAGACTCGAGGCTGTAATCGCTGCCAAAGGTGCTTCAGCAAAGTACTGAGTAAAGGGTCTGAATACTTATGTAAATGTGATATTTTAGTTTTTACTTTCTGTAAATTAGCCACATTTTTTTAAAAGTGGTTTTGTCAGTATGGGATATTGTGTGTAGACTGAAGAGGATTTTTTTTCTTATCCATTTAGGATAAGGCTGTAACGTTAAAAAATAATTACAAAATGCGCTGTAGATAGATAGGATAGATAGAATAGAATAGAATAGAATAGATAGATAGATAGATAGATAGATAGATAGATAGATAGATAGATAGATAGATAGATAGATAGATAGATAGATAGATAGATAGATGGTTTTAAATGAATGGAGCCCTGCCATAGACATGTGGGAGAGGAAATCTGTCCTTCGGCCTGTGAGAATATCTGGCCAGATACTTGGCCATCTAGCCATCTGTCTTCAGACAGAGATAGAAATTAAGCCAAGGCCTCCACACACCTTATAAATCACACATCATATTTTCCCGGTTTCAACACGACTCTCAGCACCCGTCATTCCTATCTTAAGTTTCTGTGGTTTCAGAGGGAGCTTGCTACTAATGTGCCTTTTGAATACTGGGACACTATTTGCAGTTCCTCTGTATACATGAGACTAAACCAGTCCAGTTCAGCTCTAATTTCTGCACAGTTTATTATGACAGTCATATTGAACATTGTCTATTGTTACCAAATGATGCAACAGTAGGTATAATACAACAATAACTATATGTGCTCTCCTTTTCTTATACAGTAGTAATGGCTGGAAATAAAATAGCTATGTTTGGCCTGTGAGAAAGTCACTCAGTGTTGATTCTATTTAAATCTCTTCAAGGACACTAAACGATTGTTTTAACATCCCTTCCCTTTGGGGGATGTCAATTAATGTATTTCTAGTATATTTTATTATTCTGTCCTTGTTTGTTTGGAACTCAATGTCATTGGAGGCTGCTGCCCTGCCTTTCCATGGGGCATATTGTCAGGCAGCCATGCTATCTGATCCTGGCTGGGTCCATCGCTCAGGGATGTTATTTGAATGCCCCCTAACCTTGGAGTCCTGCCCTGACCTGCTTGCGGAAAGATATATCCTCCCTCCTGATGTGTTTATTTGAAGAGGGGACAGAGTGAGCTGACTCCGCACAATTAGTAACAGATCAACCTTAAATCACATGTGATGAACCCAGAGCTGAGCTGACTCACGATAGACAGCATGCAGGTAGAGCTCACAGCTCACTTTATCTTGAGGGGGATACTTTAGCAATAAGGTAGGAGGGGCTGTAGTACATGACGCAAAGAGATGTGCCTGGAAACAGCTGCTCAATATGACACTTTAGCAGTTTATCTCTTTAAACACCCTATGGGCCGGTTTCCCAGACACAGATTAAGCCTAGTCCTTAGGACTAAACCCAGAGGTGCCGTATTGCTTTTATAAAACGGTTATCAAATATGACTCAAGTTTTTCCTGGTCAGGTGACATGGTGAAGAAAAACTCTGGGATCTTGCTATAGTTGATCATACAATGATGTCACGTCTCGGCACAACATACTTACATTACAAGTTATTATCATCAATCGAACTTCAATTCAGATTGAAGTGTCACATGGACTAAAGCTATATTTTCCCCCTTTCGTTTACTAGATAACAGCACATCAGCCTTGGGGTCAAGTTAAAATCCTCATAGGTCATAGTACAACCTGTCAGTTCCTCTCTCTGTTTGCATGGTGGGTGCCATGTCCTCTTAATCTGCAGTTATTTACCGTGATCACATCACGGTGCATGTAATAAATCTAGTAACGCTATGTCAGATTCCATACACAGCCCAGAGAGGCAAGTGTGTCTGCCTAACTGCCTGCCCCATCCCTTTATAAACCAACCCCTCGCCTGGATAACTCTGCCATGTGACGTGTCACAGAGACATGCCTGTTATCCCAGTTGGCCTTGGTTTGGGCTTAGCCCTCGAACCCTTCCTGGTGACACACACCCTCCTTCACAGGCTGCCTCACACATACTCCCTCCCTTCCTCCCCAGACCCAGGCCCAAGCAGATACACTCCTGTCACATGCTTCCAGGCCAACTCTGTCCTGTTCTCTCCAGCCTGCTGTCACCATCACATCACTGCCTCCTGTCTCTGTCACAGACCCTGCCAGGCCAAGCCTACTAGCTCTCTCTGTCTTTCTCTTTGTTTATGCCCCCCCCTCTCTCTTTATGCCCCCCATCCCCCTCTCTCTCAACAATACATACACACAGACACATGCACACACATGCGCTCTCACAAATTATATTTCTCTCACACTCTCATATACACTTCCGGGTAACGCTCTCGCTCCTCTCTGTGTTTCAGGGTCAGTATGGAGGAGGCCGACCTGTTGAAGGAGCGGCTCCAGGCCATAACGGTAAAGCTACAAAACAATACATCTTTATTGTTCCATTACACAGAGACAACAGACATTTGATCCTTTTTTTTGCTATTCACGTGAAAGAAAGCGTGGTGTTTCTGAAAGCTACACATTTAAATAGGCCAGAGGCATTTATGAAGCTATTTGTGTTGTGATGATTCTGCAAATGAGAATGGACGGCAACGGTATCCAGTAGCTGTGAAAGAGAGCTAGGAAATCATCAGGATATCTTGTTTTAGAAATGAAGGTCAAACACTTTAGTGTCAGGAAGTGAGAGTGAGCTCATCACTTCAGTTCAGTATGTAGTCTAAGAGATCTATAGACCTGATCTCTTTCCTCGTCTGATTTTCCTGTCTGGCTGTCTTCACGCTTCCCTGATTTCAGTAAACTTGCTTCGCTCTAGCTGTGCATCCACAGAGCTAGCTGTCAATGGACTAGACTTCATCTGGGATATCCATTCTCCCTGGGGCTTAGTAATACAAGGATCAAACATGGGACTATTAATAGACAACAATATGTCTGACCACCACACTTTACATGACAGATATGTCTATGCAGTTATAACTTTTCCACAAAAATGAAGACAGACAGGCATTATTTCTCTTTGGTAATGCTAACAACCATTAGAAAATAAGCATTACATCTTCTGATCTAATGTATCAAGTATTGTGTGGTTCTACACACAAAAAAAATGGTGGGTTAAAAACAACCCAATTTGGGTTCTTTGGTAACACAGCGTTGGATGAATATTGGACAGAACACAAGGTGGGTTATTTTGACCGAGCTAGTTGGAGTTCCTGAATAACCCAATATGTTGGGTTTTGGGGATGAACTAAACATTGGTTAATTTAACCATCAGTTGGGTATTTTTTTGTTTCATGCTTGGTTTACATAGCAGCTGGGTCTATTTTAATGTAATCAGGTTATTTTCAGGAGACCTGGCTTATTAGGGGTGTTGTTATGGCTGTGTAAGGGAGGCGAAGTCAGGTGCAGGAGAGCAGAGTAGAGTAAACAGGCGCACTTTTACTCCGTTCAACAATAGGCACAAAACATTACGCAAGTGCCCAAAAACACGGAACATAAACTATAAAAGTATTGCGCGTGAACATACACCATTAACAATGAACAATTACACACAAAGACATGATGGGGAACAGAGGACTAAATACATGTAGATTGATTGGGGAATGAAAACCAGGTGTGTATGGAACAAGACAAAACAAATGGACACATGAAAAATGGAGCGGCGATGGCTAGAAAGCCGGTGACGTCGATCGCCGAACGCCGCCCGAACAAGGAGAGCAGCCGACTTCGGTGGAAGTCGTGACAGGTGTGGAGTTCAGATAGATCTTATTGGTCACCCGTGAGAGTAAATTCCATTCCTGTTTGTCATGTTAAGTTTACATACTGCAAATTACATGTGTTTTTGGGGGTATTTTGCACAATCTCCTAGAATATGAATATTATTGTGATAAGGTGGTATCCATCCCAACAATGGGATTTGCATAGGCTTTTAGGGAACTAATACACTTCTGTAAGCTTCATTGAAGCTACAAAAATGTCAATGTTCACCCTTAACATGTGAAAACTATACAACAGAACAGATGAACAGGAATGACATTTCACGGGTGGCTAAGCATAACTCTCTGAAAGCCACGCTCCTACTAAGCTACACCGCCAGTCTTCTGATCTCAATAAACCAGCGCCAATAACCCAGCATCAACAACCCAACCCTGCTCTTTTTAAAGAATAGATCGCAACGAAGTGACCCAAAGCCTGTACCCAGCAGTTGGGTCAACCTAATAATCCAACCATACAGGGTAGGCCTATACGCATAGGGCCAATTTCCTGGACAGAGCAATTGAAATAGTGTTTAAGTGCAGGACTAGGCTTAATCTGTGTCTTGGAAACCAACCCAAAGTGTATTTATAGAGAGAAACTGCTAAACTGTTATATTGAGCAGATGAACACTGTGGACAGGTTGTATCTGACTTGCTATGATGTCACAGGCACCTCCCTGCTTGATTGGACACAGTGGGGAGCTGGGGCATTCCTATTGGTTGGAATAGCCATGACTAGCTGTAGATTAATTTCAATCTATGAAACGACAAAAACATGTGGAATCTCTCCATTGACAAAGCCATGCTTGAATGTCTTCAAAGGAGAAAAGAAGAGTCCAGGACGACATCGCAAAAAAAAGGAGACAAATTGAGGAGGAAAAATTAAAACTCCAATGTTTGAAGGTACGTTTTAGTACAAACTATAATTTACAGTGCACTCGGAAAGTATTCAGACCCCTTGACTTTTTCCACATTTTGTTAAGTTACAGCCTTATTCTAAATTTTCCACATCAATATACACACAATACCCCATAATGACAAAGTGAAAACAGGTTTTTAGAAATTTTGGCAAATGTATTAAAAACAATAAACATAAATACCTTATTTACATAAGTATTCAGGCCCTTTGCTATGAGACTCACAATTGAGTTCAGGTGCATCCTGTTTCCATTGATAATCATTGAGATGTTTCTAGAAACTGGATTGGAGTCCACCTGTGGTAAATTCAATTGATTGGACATGATTTGGAAAGGCACACACCTGTCTATATAAGGTTCCACAGTTGACAGTGCATGTCAGAGCAAAAACCAAGCCATGAGGTCAAAGGAATTGTCTGTAGAGCTCCAAGACAGGATTGTGTCGAGGCACAGATCTGAAGAATGGTCCCAAAAATGTTTTGCAGCATTGAAGGTCCCCAAGAACGTAATGGCCTCCATCATTCTTAAATGGAAAAAGTTTGGAACCACCAAGACTCTTCCTAGAGGTAGCTGCCCAGCCAAACTGAACAATCAGGGGAGGAGGGCCTTTTCAGGGAGGTGACCAAGAACCCGATGGTCACTCTGACAGAGCTCCAGAGTTCCTCTGTGGAGATGGGAGAACCTTCCAGAAGGACAACCAACCACTCCACCAATCAGTCCTTTATGGTAGAGTAGCCAGACAGAAGCCACACCTCAGTAAAAGGCATATGACAGCCCGCTTAGAGTTTGCCAACAGACACCCAAATGACTCTCAGACCATGAAGATTCTCTGGCCTGAATGAACTCTTTGGCCTGAAGGCCAAGTGCCACGTCTGGAGGAATCCTGGCACCATCCCTACGGTGAAGCATGGTGGTGGCAGCATCATGCTGTGGGGATGTTTTTCAGCGGCCTGGACTGGCCGACTAGTCAGGATCGATGGAAAGATGAAAGGAGCAAAGTACAGAGAGATACTTGATGAAAACCTGCTCCAGAGCACTCAGGACCTCAGACTGGGGTGAAGGTTCATCTTCCAACAGGACAATGACCCTAAGCACACAGGCATTTCTGGAGAGACCTGAAAGACCTGTGGAGCAACATTCCCCATCCAACCTGACAGAGCTTGAGAGTATTTGCAGAGAAGAATGGGAGAAACTCCCCAATACAAGTGTGCCAAACTTGTAGCGTCATACCCAAGAGGACTTGAGGCTGCAATCACTGCCAAAGGCGCTTCAACAAAGTACTCAGTAAAGGGTCTGAATACTTACGTAAAAATGATATTTAATAAAAATTTTATACATTTGCAAAAATGTCTAAAAACCTGTTTTTGCATTGTCGTTATGGTGTATTTTGTTTAGATTGATGAGATCTTTAAAAAAAATCCATTTTAGAACAAGGCTGTAATGTAATGTGGAAAAGGACAAGGGTTCTGAACACTTTCCGAATGCACTGTACATTGTTAAAAACCTAGTGCATGTGCATTTTATCTGAAGTCAAAAAGGATGGAATGGAATTTAAATACCTACGAAGTCATTGGGGACACACACAACAGTTGTTGAGTTACAACACTATAGTTCATGGTGTAACATAGTCTATTGATGGTTTCCCCAAATAGAAAAAAGCCCTTCGAGAGCAATGGCTGATGGATGGGCTAAGCCCTCAGAGTGAGGAGGACCAGGAGGCCACCAAACTACAGGCCCAGGGCGACCAGGAGCAAACCCTATTACTGCAGAGTAACATTGACAGGTACATCTTAGAATGGGATGAATGGTGAGGTGTGTGTGTGTGTGTGTGTGTGTGTGTGTGTGTGTGTGTGTGTGTGTGTGTGTGTGTGTGTGTGTGTGTGTGTGTGTGTGTGTGTGTGTGTGTGTGTGTGTGTGTGTGTGTGTGTGTGTGTGTGTGTTAGTGCTGTGATTAACCAAAATGTCTTACTTTTTTTCAGTAATTAAATAACTAATTGACTGACATCGGTTTAATTACTTGAGAGAAATTCCATAGAGAGAAATCATGTCAAGCACGTGAAACATTGCATCAAGAATGATCTGTGGCACGCTGTAAGGGTGTTTTTAATAGGGAAATATTCAACCTATTAATACGTGATAAAACCTCTTAGCGAGTTTTAACCAATAAGTTAGGTAACAATCTGATTCCTTAAAGTAGTGGAAGACTATAGCACACTCTAGGAAAAAAGGGTTCTTCGGCTGTCACCATAGGAAACCCTTTTCGGTTCCAGGTAGAACCCTTTTCGGTTCCAGGTAGAACCCTTTTTGGTTCCAGGTAGAACATTTTTTGGTTCCAGGTAGAAGTCTTTTGGGTTCCATGTAAAACCGTCTGCAATCAAAAGGGGTTATTCAAAGGGTTCTTCTATGGGGACAGCCAAAGAACCTTTATAGGTTATAGATAGCACCTTTTTTTCTAAGAGTGTACAGGAGCCACGTGTACCATTTGTGTGCCTTCCAAAATGTTCTTTAGGTGATTGAATGTGGTATAAGTGAGACGTTGTATGATGTCTTTATATTCAAAAGCATGTCATCTAGATGTTGAGTTGATCAACCTATATACCATGACATCTCATGATTTTCTCTGTTTAACCATAAACTGGTCATGCTTCTGGCAATCCCCAATAGCACATTGTGCATATAATCTGGGATAGGTCCCACTATTATGTCAAAATGTTCAAGCTGAGAAAAAATACTGGGGCCTTAAATTTCTTTCCCAGACTATGTTGCTAAATCTATAAATAAATTACTCTAAGACTGATTTCTGAGTTGACAGTTTTCCTCAAAAGGATATGCCCTCTTCCCTTTGCTATTACAGTACCTTTATGGAGACAGAAAGAGCAGCCAAATTCCCCATTAAACTGTTTAAAGTTTTGAAGAAGAGGTCTGGCAGCTGTGTAACTGACTAAAATTAAAGGAAAGATTTTGTTAGTCACAATTTCACCTTCAGGATTTTTCCATTTGACACCTTGATCTTGCAAAGTAATACATTCAGCTACAAAATCTTTCAAGCACGTGTTCATGTGTGGCTTTTGGGGCCCAAACCATAAACCGCAGAGAAGGACGTGTTTGTTCTCAGATGTACAGGAAGCTCATTAACAGTACGAAGATGTGGTCAAATGCTAAAAAAGACGAGGATTTAAAAATTGGAACTCACAACTGAAGGAACAGATTATCGGGAGAATTTAGAGGCGACAGTTCCTTGTACATCATCCCATCATATATATATACACATATATATTATCTATAGAAGATTGGTTCTCTTTAACTATCAAATCTATGCTTTAGATCGTTTACAATCTCAGGTTCCTGCAACATATTCTTTATTTGCTCTTCCAAAGGCAAATATATTTTCTTTAGATACCGTCTTTGTCTTTCCGGTTTTTTGATTGCCGTCTCACAGCTCCTGCAATGCACCTTCACATCAGAGTGTTCCACCAAGACAACAATTCTCACACGTAGTGAATTTCCATGTACTGTTTCATGTCATCAAAACACTTGTAAAATAAATTTGAGACACTAACAGAATTACTCCCACCCACAAGATGATGATGACCTCTTGGCAATCATTGGTCAAACTATACTTAAATTTTACAGACAGAAGCAGAAGTTCATTTAGTTCTTAAGTCTGTTTGGGCTCCGTGTCTGTCTCAGCCATCTGGGACTAGATCATCTTCTGAGTTGTATTGAAGACCATCTGCCTCAGAACAAAGATCGGGATGAGGACGAAGGCCATCCACATGGGTCGGTCCAGCACAGCCCGATTGATGTCCAACCAAATTGTTTTGTCCAGCGCTGAGAAGCAGTACTTGAATTTAAATAACATAAAACATGTTTTGCATTGAAATGTCTTGAACTGTCCACACGAACACTTTTGACCAGCCAGAGGATAAAACCTATCATGTGCTACAATATATTTAGTACCCTCTCTCTGATCATATAGTAACAGTGTTTAGAAAGTTCATGTTGGTTCTCTTGTGGATTCCTATAGCAACAGTGTTCGGGAAGATGTTGTTTCAGGTACCTGTGCATTTCTACAGTAACAGTGTTAGTGCTGTTGAAAACATACGGTGGTGTGCCAGTCCAAATAAAACACACGCCCCTGTCCTAAATGACTACTGGTCTGTCGAATTGATTTCACATTATGAAAAATAACTCACTAGCTAACCTAAACTCAGTTGGTAGATTCTCTGTTCTCTCTTCCCTAACCCTGTCTCTCCTAAGTATGTAGATGATGTATTTCTGTCATCATAACTATGTTACTGTTCATCCATTATGACATCCATGTAACACAGGGAGGGGCATAACAATTATGTTCTCTGAAAAATGTTGTTTCATCTCCCATTCATACCATTGCATATTTTGTTTACTTGATGTGACTGATTTAAACGTACTTCTTTCATTGTGGCCATCTTCCTTCATTGTGATGTCAGAATAGTGTCCCCTAAGAGAGAGTCATTTAATATAATATTGAACTGAGCCATTATAATATCAGATATAGCTAACGTTACTTACAACCATAATTGTCACCAACAATAATTACTAATTCCACAAAATTTGTAGGCCACCATAACTTATCTGCCAAGCTGTAGCCTTAAATATAAGCCTAATTGCAATGAGCTATTTACCACTTAAAATATAGATCGCTAAATATCTTGGTATTAAATCCTACCAGCATCTATAAGGGGACAAGGCGAGACTCAGATGCAGACACGGGAGGCAGCTGGTTTGAGTCTTGATATTTATTAAACAAGCCTAAAGGGATAGGCAAGAGAATGGTCGTAGACAGGCAAAATTGTCAAAACCAGTTCAGAGTCCAGGAGGTACAAAGTGGCAGGCAGGCTCAAGGTCAGGCAGGCAAGCCCAAGGTCAGGCAGGCAGGTACAGAGTCCAGAAAACAAGCAAGGGTCAAAAACCGGGAGGACTAGGAGTACGGGAAACCGGGAGGACTAGGAGTACAGGAAAAGCACTGAAAAGCATACATGACAAACTGGCACAGAGAGACAGGAAACACAGGGATATATACACCGGGGATAATAAGTGACACCTGGAGGGTGTGGAGACAATCAGAAGACAGGTGAAACAGATCAGGGTGTGACAAGAATCAACAGTTTAGTGTGGTTGAACAGCTTCCCGCACACAAAATGTACGCCATGGGAGAGGAATGTACACAACACAGCGACAAGAGGGATAGAGACAGTTTGTGAGGTAGCTTTTGATAGTTGTAGCAGTCTATAAAATGCCTTATCTACTTTGAAGAACTACTAAAATAGTGATTTTGTCAGAAAGCTCTGCAGCATGGGCAGCTGCAACCCAATGATCATGGGCTAACCTTTTCGCTAGCCAAGAGGAACTTGGCTCGTTGGGGAGCACAGAGAAAGCTAGATGGTTGTCTTGCTGCTACTGCCTCAGAAGAGATGAGATGCGAAGAAATGAAATAATAAAGTACTTATATGAAAAATAAGTAATATACACAACAAAACTATTTTATTTAAGTAATGTGAATAAATGATGGGAAGTAAGTGCTAAGGAGTGATGGTAGTCACAACATCATGGGTCCTTTTAATTTCTTTGTTCTGTGTTGGTAAGCGACAATGGAGTGTTTTCAATGTTTTGGCAATCGAATGTTCTAAATATTTGGCTTTGGAATTTCAATTAAAAAGCTACAAAAATAATTCCAAGGTTATATTTCAGAATGCATTTAATGTAAAAAAATAAATAATAATAATCGAAAACAGTGATTTTTTTTTTTTAAACCGAACCGAAACTGAACTGACCTCAAAAAGCACAAATCACTCGGCGCTTGTGCGTTCGTCCATGTTTGCTTGTGTGTGGCTGAGTGCAGTGCACACATTCACGCGTTAGTGAGTCAAGAGCATACGTTTTTAAGTCAAAGGGCAACACATGAGATTTTCAAACGCTTTCACTTTCTAGCCTGAGCTACTATGAGTGGGAAACGATTGGAAGGATTATACAGAGATGGCGCTCCTTAACCCACTGCTTAACCCCTGTGAGAGGCTTTGTGTGTCAGCCAACGGTCGTACAGACAGTCTTCCCACCCCAACCATTGTTACGTAACAACCTGTCTACTGTTCTTATAGCCCTGCCTGCTTAAACCAACCCCCTTAGAGAGGATTACTCCCTCAGAGTCAATGCAGATATATTTAAGCAATAAGGCCCGAGGGGGTGTTGTATATGGCCAATATACCACGGCTAAGGGCTGTTCTTAATCACAATGCAATGTGGAGTGCCTGCAACACAGCCCTTATCTGTGGTACATTGGCCATATTTCACAAAGCCCCGAGGTGCCTTATTGCTATTAGAAACGTGTTACCAATGTAATTAGAGCATTAAAAATACATGTTTGGTCATACCCATGGTATACTGTCTGATATACCATGGCTTTCAGCCAATCAGCACTCAAACCACCCAGTCTATAATAAGTACTTTAAGAGAGTAATAGTACCATTATGCAATAACAATACTAACTTCTTGAGAGTATAGAGTGTTACTCTCTAGTGTTATAGTGTTAGTGTATATAGCTTTTAGTATAGCTCTCAGAGTATAGCTGTAAGTGATAATATGTTCTATCAGAGAGAGGCACTGTTATATTTTCTGATGGTAGAACATTAATAGAGAGACAAGTGAACTGGAGGGACCCGTCTGTTGTCTGTCCTGCCATCCTGCCTGCCAGCAGTGATGTGATGAGATGGGCTCTGTTCACTGACAGTATCAGAGTTGTGTGATAAAGCTATGTCCTAAATGGCACTCTATTCCCACCCTTTGTGTCCCGGTCAAGAGTAATGCACTATTCAAAAGTAGTGCACTATATAGGGAATAGGGTGGCATTTGGGATGCAGGCAAAAGCACCAAACCAATCTAGAGAGAAATCCTCCTCATCACCTGGACAAAACAACCTATCAAGGATCCGGATGAGGGTTCAGAAATAGACTTTGACCCCTGACCAAAACAACCACATTTAGAAAAACACATAAACAGCCTATCAATTTTCCCCTTAATGAGAGTATGATTGAATGTAAAATATTTAAATATTGGATGCAAGTAAAATAGTCATGTTTTTCTATTTGATATGAGCCAAATACAGTACATATTCAGGGGTGTTTTGATTGACATCCAAGCCGCATACTGATAAACACAAATTCAATCAAGCAATCTATCTCCATCAAAGAACAAGCATAGTCATTGCATATGCTAATTTACATGCTAAACTATAAGTGACCGACTACCAATGATTATGGTTGCAATGGATAAGGTCATTTCCATGCAAATGTCCATTTGTTTTTCCGATTTCCATATGAATACCACTGCTTGCTGAGTGATTACTGTCTGTTCGGACTGATTGCGGCTGCTAAGCTGCTCTATGTTTTGCAACCACTTTACAGAATGGAGACGGAAATAGAGGCTCTGGAAACACAGGAGCTGCAGATTTCAGCCAACGAGGAAGTGATTCTGAAGAGACTGAAGGAGGTGGAAAGGACTGCAGAGGACATCATCAAGGTATTGCTCGTCTAATACTAACATTAGACCATTACTTTGTGCTTATAATGTGGGACTTGTATTTATATCCATTATTCTGGTTCTTTGGGAGAACAACAAGGGTTCCTGGGTATTAAGCCTAATGCTTGAACCTTGAGTTTGCAGTGTATTTGGATGATCATTCTCACCGGCAGCCTTACACTAACAGCAATGGGGTGATGGATAATGTCTAATAATCTGTGTCTATGTTCTTTATATCTATGGGGCATGGCTTCATTCCAATGAAATGGAGGATCTTAATTGAATATGCAGGTAGTGATTTGTGTTAAAGTGGTTGTTTTCTTCCACCAAGAGGTTACTGTGAAATGACTGTGTGGGTGTGCGGCGGTTAGCAAAGGTCTGCTTTCAGAGGAAAAGGTGATGCGAAATGGAAGGCAATTATATTGATGGAGGGCAGAAGGTGCCACTGTTCTAGTTGCATGTTTTCTGATTCCTTGGATATGGTGTCTAATCACTAAGCGGAAACAAACCTCGAGACGTTTGGAAATCATCACTAATTACTAACATCCTTCCTTTTTCACCTGGCTTGTTGTGATTTTCACATCATCATTTCAGTCGGTTTTGATTGTGAACACCTGTATCTCCACACAGGAGTTAAATGCCGAGTACCAGGCAGGTAAATACGTCTTCCTAATATTATATTCCTATATTTATTCCATGTTAACATCTTCTGGTGGACCTGTTGGCATATGTGAACTGACTGGGATGTTATCTTTACAGACCCGATACAATACATTTACGCACCGATTCCAAATATGCCAGATTTCCAGATGCAAAGGTCCATCACACCTACCAGTAGACCACTGAGGAAAATACCAAATCCACAGGAAGGACTTGATGGCGAAGAACCAAAGCAGGGTATATAAACAATATACAGTATTCTGTATGCGATATCTGGCCCATGTTATTTAGAGTGAATATTTGTGTACACACAATGAGTGGCCATCTGCACTCTTTTATAGTGCTTAACACAACATTGCGTCATGTCCAAGGCCCGTAGGTCTCAGCAAGCAGGATAATGGAATGAATAGAGACCTGCGCATTGTCGAAAACAGAAAAAGCTAGGATGATATCTGGAATTATTAAGCACTTCACCTGTACATCACAGAGTATTTTTATGTGATATGGGCCTTTATATGATCGTTCTCTGTCGGTGACTCATTTGGATTCCTAGAACATGGACTCAGCTTGAATCAGGCCTTGACACCTGCTGTTCCAATTAGGCCATTTCAAAGCCTGTAATTTAATGTTTTTAGCATGGCGGAAATTGGATAAAAAGCTTTTTTCATTTGATTATTGATTGAACACATAACTACATGAAAACAGTTTACAGACAGGAGTTATAACCTACTGTACATATTTGTGGTACATTCAAAATACATTCAGGATGTTATATGAATCATAAACATTGTGTTCTAGTTGTTGTCCATCCCATGTCCTCTCTCTCTCTCCGTAGCTATGTTCGCCATGGAGATCAGTGTAGAGAAGGACATAAGAACAGGAGAGAGCCAAGTCGTGTCCATGACCACCCTAACCCCTGAAGAGTTCCAACAGAAGGGTGTGAAGGTCTACGATGATGGGAAGAAGTCTGTCTATGCCCTACGCTCGGAGGGACAGGTGACCCAGAATGGGGTGGGGGTGGGCGAACTGAGTAACGTTGAGGTGGAGGCGCTCCTGCGCCAGGCTGGGGATGCAAAGGTCCCCACCGAGGTCCAGTACCACAGGCCCGTCTACGCTGCTCCTTACACCAGCAGGCCTTCAACCCCTGCATGGAAGCCTGAGCAGGGACACGTCAGCCCCAGTCCTGGTGAGCCCAATGGCCATCGGACGTCCATTACAACCCGCCATCCTCAAGCCAGCCCTTTCCAGATGCTTCCAGAAGCTCTGCCCAGAGATGGAGCCCAGAGCAGGGAAGAAGTAGCCAGCTCTGCCCCCTCTCACATTCCAAACATCCACGCCGACAAGCATCTAGTGCAGCCTCAATCACCCCCCCATCAAGGTTTCAAAACTGGCCAGAGCCTCACCAATGGTAGCAGTGGAAAAGGCCCACACCCAGATAAAAACAGACCAGCTATCATCGCAGTCCTGAGTTCAGGAGAAAGCCGCACTCCCATACCGCTGATAGAGAATACTGTGACAGATTGGGACAGGCAGTCACCAATCTACCCCAACTGTCATCAGTCTCCATTCTACCCCAGCAGTCGACAGTCACCATTTTACACCAGTGACAGTGGTGAGTCCTCCTTCAACATTATGAACACCTTGCCACCTGATCTGGACTCTGAACCAGTGACAATGATCTTCATGGGCTACCAGAACGCAGCAGAGGAGGAAGATGAGGAGAATATCCAGGCCGAGCTGGTCGTCATCGGAAACGGCGATGATGATGAAGAAGATGACAACAACATACCCTCATACCACCCCGAGGGATACCGAAGCAAGATCTTCCAACCCACAGCTATATGCAACAACACAGACTATTCTGCAGATTTCACAAACTCTGAGAGTCTGCTACACCGACCCACGTTCACCCACAAACCTGGCAAGCGCAGTTCTGACCCAGACCAACAGCCCCTGGCCATGGAAGTGCCCATGAGCGCAGGTATCAAGACGGGCAAAAATAATTGCTGCTGCTTAGGGGGCTGGGGCTCTTCAATCCCTCTCATCAAATGCTAACCTAGCCTCTCATCTACTCTAACAGCCTAACACTCTCTCTATGATCTTGTGAGTCGTTGAGATCACACGCGAACCCTGTGGCATCTGCGCCAACCTACCCACAGCCCAAGCATGTACAGCATTCTCTAACCCGTGGTCCCTACGTTCACCCTCTTTTGTCTTCCTTTAACAAGATAATAAGGCACAGTTTTAGAGCGGTTACCACACCTGGCATTACTTTATGTGGCCTTATTTGAACTATAGTCAGCTTTGACAACTGAATGAAAGCTTTTAACTGTTTTGAATGGAAACAATATCGGAGAGATGTTGTCATGTAAATCAGTGTATTACTAACTTGTTTTTTTGAGACTTTAGCTCCATCCAGTGGCCGTACTGCTGAACACATCAACATTTGCTTGGTCATGTTCTGGGTACAGGTGTACTGAATGCCAAAGATGATGCTGCTGCTTGTAAAGAAAGGCATTACATTTCTCGAATGAGATGTTTATTTTATTTTATATAAGATTAAGTGCTTGGTCATTTCTAATGTATGTGTGTGCTATCTAACTTAACTGTTCAGCATGATGTCTACTTTTGAATCTAAAGGAATTAAAACTAAATTTGTCATACTATCCACTGGTTGCAGTTCTCTCTTTGTCAATTCAGACTACAATTTCACAGCATGGCTAAACTGCTGACTAACTGACTTATACCGCCAATCCTACAATACTCTTTCAATATAATGATTTACCTGACATCAAAGGGCGATCATTTATACATCACCATTTCGTAATGTTTAGTGTTTTTCCTCCTCCCTGAAACTCACTGTCCATTGTTGTGTTGCTTTGGTACAGATGTTGAACTGTGTTCCATGTTCAAGGTAATGCTCTGTCTACGCTGTTTTCTTTTGGGTCTCTATTGGCAAGCATGTCGTTGGGTATTTCTTCCTAATCCATCTGAAAAGCCCAGACTTACGCTGAGGAACATGAAGTGGCATTTGCTTGAGAAATACTTACATAAGCGTTTTCTTACCATTATATAAGCTATAATTTCGATGGGAAAAATCCCTTCCACCCTAAAAAAATTTTTTTCCTAAAGAAGAAATCTTAGAGACAGCAAGACAATGCACAAGTATTACATATGGATTTTCACACAGGTTGTTCTTCTTATACCATGGAAACCTTCAGGAGAACATTTTATATTACTGGGTTTGTGGGATGATTGACTTTAATTTAGGTGAAAATCAAGATTCAGTCAAAAAATATTGAACTTAAACATTTTCCATTTTTCTTATCCACAGCTTTGAAAATGAGAATGGCAAAGCTAGGGGGGGAAAGTGTAACCGGCAAAGCATTGATACCCGTCCCTGACGCTACTATTCTGTGAAGAATAAGGAACAGAAAAGAGTGGTCCTATGAAACAGACCTTTTCTACACACTATTTTGCTCATCAGATACAGGACGTCTTCTAAGAGACAGACCACTGACAAGACAGATGATCAGAATTGTTTTTATATTATCATGGAAGTGCCAAGATGGTCTATGAATGTGTGATATTGAAAATGTCTGTATGTCAATCATGCATTTATGGTATGCCTGTGTTAAATGAATTAGGTGTAGTATTCAATCAGCAACAATATTTATTCAAAGACATTTGCTGATCATTTCTAAAATGGCTGTGAAGGTGTTTTAACGCCAAAGTGACCGACCTTTTTCTGCTGTCAGTGCTTTTACAAAATCTACAATGAGGAATTCATTCCTGAATTATTAACGTCATTGGTAATATTGCATACTAAATTGGAAAATAAAAATGTGTTATCTGAATAACCAAAGAAAATGAATAAGAAAGACTTTTATCAACATGTTATTTCTATGGTTGAGAGTTTGTACATTGATTGACCATACATTCAGTGAAGGGATTGTTATCAATTGAAATAGTCAAAAAAGCATATCTGAACTCGAAATACACGCAATCATCAGTTCAAGTTACAGCACACTGGGCAAACCTCAGGAAAGAAAACCCGAGAAGGTTAGAAAGATTAGAACTTGAACAGTAAGTTCCTGGTTTTGACTAAATGCGTCACAGGGTTAATCATCGTACAAAACATCAGCATTCTCAACGTTACTCACAGCAGAGAAGTCTTGGGTACGCTCTTTATGAATATGCGACAGTGTGTGTGTGTGTGTGTGCAAGGGAAAAGGAGAGAGAGAGACCATCTCTTTGCACCATCCACACTGCTCTGCTATTGGTTGCTTCCTCTCTACACACATTCATAATCAGAGTTCTAGTCTCTGAGGCTACAGAGAGACAGAGCGCCAGCTTAACACTGCTAGCCAAAACCAGTCTACAATCACCTGCTGGACTGGCATAAGGTAGGACCGCAGCAACAATAACACAGACCCGAAGAGTTTTTCCTTTGTACGGAGTACTGACAGGGACTAGAAATACCAGCTGGTTTTATAGACCAGAACTGTTATTGCATGATGTAACTTGTATCGGTTTGCTGCAATTGTCTCTTGTAAAAGTCTAAAAGGATTATGATGGTGAAAGGGCATCATATAGATAGTGGATTAGAAGTGGGTGTTGAATTGGAGTGTGCTACAGTGTGTGAATGTGTGATGGTGCGTTAGATTAGGTATAGATCCGCTGAGGTTGGTCAAAGACGGTATATTTGTTGTAATACAGAAAAACAACACAGCCACAGGTACAACGGAAATATATTATTACATTCTGAACTAAATCAAGGTGTTCTGACAATACATTTGGATTATATTCAAATGCTCATATTTTATATTTATATTTCACTTTGGACTGTATTAGCCAAAAACTAAATCCTTGCTGAATGTATTGATGTATTCAGGTCATTTGAGAGGTTTTGGGGGTTAAATTTAAGTGTGTAGAAAGAGATTGCAAATGTTTTCATTTGATCTTTTACTAAAACTTCTTCGATCATAAAAACTCTGAATGGAAAGATCCTCCTTTCTATTAATTTATTTTCTGTATTTGCAAATAATTATTTGGTGGATGCTTATAATTGTCCTATTTCACACATGTACAAGTGTTTATTAATACTTGTGTAAATTGGAAATGTGATTTTTGCATATACCAACTCTCCCTGTGTCACGGCCAGGGTCTGCAATTATCAACGGCGACCCTGGAGCAATTAGGGTTAAGTGCCTTACTTAAGGGCACATCGACAGATTATTCATTTTATCAGCTCAGGAATAAAAACAACCAACCTTTCGGTTACTGGCCCAAAGCTCTAACTGCTACAGGTACATCAACAATATCAAAATGAAGGAATTTGTTTGTCAATTTCATAAAAGTCACATGCACACAAGTGCACTGCAAATGACAAAGGTAAAAGAATAAGAACTCATCTCTCTGTGTTTTACTGAAAGCAGCAGCAGGTGTCCTTGCGTGTACGGCATGCATTTCATTACACATGCATTACATTGTGCTGTCTGGGAGTCAGGTAGAGATAAGAGTTTTAGGTACTTGACTATGCAGATAGCGAGTTGCTGAAGAGGCCTCCATCATCACCACTCCATCTAGTCGTTCCAGCCCGGGGAGATAGCCAGGTGCGCACACGCACACACACGCACACACACACACACACACACACACACACACACACACACACACACACACACACACACACACACACACACACACACACACACACACACACACACACACACACACACACACACACACACCCTCTCTAACCTCCTACTATAGAGTCTGTGACTCTTACAGCTCTATCAAGTCCCGTTGATAAATTAAAATGATAATGACATCACCCTCACTAGCTAGCAGTGCATAGCAACAAAAGCTCCAAATGTAGTTCCATCCAATTAGAACGTCACTACTATTGACATTTGTAATGGTGAACAAGCTAGCAGTGTAGAGTGTTTTCAAAAGTGCAGGAACACACCACATGTATTAGTTACACAATCTCCGGCAAAAAATCACTATACCACATTTTTCCGTCAAATTAAAATGTCACTACTATTGACGTTTGTAATCATGAGAATTTGACCTATCAACACCAGAGGACAGACTTCCTGTTCTTATTGTCAATGTTGGGTGTTTCAATATGTTAACCTCGGACGAGATTAACATGTAAACCTTGCAGGGCTCAAGGTTTCTTAGAAATATTCTATCACACTAGTTTCCTTCAAGTCATCCTCAATGATTTCCATACACTAGATGACTCATAGGGGGGCACTGTGTTGAAGCCCCGTCATTGTACAACTATTTTGGAAGCTAAATGCATTTATTAATGTCTACATTCGTTTTTGCCACATCTATTCTATTACACACATTAATGCATACTTTTAAATTATATTATATGAGTTCAACCTGAAAACTAAATGTTACTGTCCCCACTAAAACAACAAAATACCTAAATACACTTACAATTTTGACTTTAAACATTTAATCAAAATACTGTAGAATTCCAGTGACAATATATCCGACCGGTCAGTTCAAAGCCTCTTAATGGCCAATACATAGCATGAGCAATTCAGGGTTTATATACATCATTGGTCATACTCCATGTTTCCAACCCACCCACGTACACCATGTCTCTTTTCACCGAGCCTGTTCTGTTCCTGAACTTCACAGCTACTGTTCCTTTTGTATAGAGAACAGCCTTGAAACTAATAAGCAGAGTGTACAACAGCTTTCTTGCCAAGCATCCTGCCTCCTGCAGGCACTTACGAATGACGCACATGCAAGCGACTTCAGAATTCAACGTGGCATTTAGTTGATGTGTAATTTGGATGATGCTTCGCAAGCTGGGGACACACAACAACAACAACAACAACAAAAACACATCACAAATGTCACATGCAGCTTTCAATCTCATTCCCTGCAGAAAATATCTCCATGATGCCACCATTCAGTCTAAAATCAATCCCATCATGACCTTGGTCACCTATTGAGTGGCTTGCTAAAAGTCCATGGATTTACACAGGGGCACTCAATGGCCACTCAGTGACTGGGAGTGCACTAGGACACCACCATAACATGTAGCCACATCCGTGATTAGGAAGTAGCCTGAGGAACAACCATCTCCAGCATCAACTTCATCACAATGGCATTTCTGCCAATAGAGTGCCCCTCTAGTTCTTTCAACATGGGTACCATTCACTGATCAACACCTCTGATCCGTTATCAATAAGGCTGGGCATTTCTCCCACCGCACCACACACAGTCACTCAGAGTCCATGTTGGGTGTTTGTTGTGAAGAGTGTATTTTGATTTGTCTGGACCAGTAAGAACAAGATGATCTCCTTCTGGCTCATCTGTTGGAAGCTTCTGGTAGGTACCATGTGCATTTGATTATATTTCTACGGCTATGATGTTCTGTTCCGTTCTAACACATCAGTTCTGTCTCTCATTCTGTGTGCTTGATGCTAATCTCACGTTGACGCTGCATTTTTTATTGCATACAGATACTTAGGACAAGACAGCTCATGCCTGAGCGCCTGTGAGACTGTGGTGGAAGTTTGTGCACTCAAACTGTGTGCTAAGTGGTATGACTACTGGGGGTTGCCATGGTGCTCAGCACTTCTGTCTTATTTTTGATTGGACTTAATGGCTTGTTGTGTTTGGCTTGATGATGTGTCTATTTCCGACCTTGGATAGAAGGAAACTTTGTTTTATCCATCTTTGTCCCGTTGTATTGTCGCAGAGGAATGTTTGTGTGGCATTTGTGTGGGATTAGATGGTTCGAAATGATGACGGTGACAGGAAGAAAAGAGAGGAAGGTTAGTGGTGCTGTCAACCAGCGGAAATACCTTAAGCCCTGTATCACCTCTGTTGTTTGTAGCTACACAATACGGACTGCATTGAACTAGCTATCTGGTTCTGATGAAGCAGGGATAGAGAAATATCTGGGAGATGTTGCCGAGCTGACAATGGAGGTAGGATATCATATTGTTGTGCCTTGCCAAATTATTCCACCTAAGAAATATTTTGAATGACTAAACTATTATCTCAACACATTCACAGGGAGAAGAAATATAAAGTTATAAATATGTTATGCTATTTCACAAAATATGATTTGATTTGTCTGACACATTGTCAAAACATCCAAACAAAACAATCCTGACAATAACAGCTAATAACAGTCACAATTAAAATCTTGTTTCACAGAGTTTTTTTGTAGCAACAGCTCGATAACAACACAAAGGAATTTGCCTACAGTGACAGTTGTAAAGAAAGTCATAGGATAGATGAGGATTATGGTCTCATTATGAATGACTGTTGGCAGTCCTTGCTGTTTGGAGCTGTTAAATACTCCGAGCTTTGGTGTGAAAGAAGCCACAGCTCAGTGCTTGATGTGAGCCTTTCTCTGGAGTTGGGCTTGGCAAAGACCCAGGTTGAACATTTAGGTGGCAGTTTCCCGGATAATCTCCATTGAATGTGCTTTTCAGTCCAGGATTACGCTTAATCTTTGTCTGGGAAACAGCCTCACGATGTACAACACATTTTACACAATGGATAGGATACAAGAGATGCTTTTGATTAGCTTGTCCGGTCATAGATGCAGAACCGTGGGTGGAATGATGGAGTTAAGATGAGAAGGAAAACACTGTTTCCCTGATCAAATCAAAGCAAGACACCTGACTTGCGTGGCGTCATGGAGACGCTGTATATTCCACTGAAACAGTCAGTTTTGGTGTTGGCATCTAATCAATCCCTGTGTGGTGTGTGAAGAGTAGGTGATAATGAATCACCATCCGTAGAAAAAAAAAGTCTAAACGATACACAGTAAAGTGTGGATAGCATAAATCACAAATGTGACATGTAAATAGTGTTTGAGAAAATAGTTTTATTTTCACAGTAATTTCAGAGCACAGAACAAATGTCAAATTCACCACGAACAGTTCCAACTATGACATTTTTAAGAATCATTACATTTCTAAAAGCAAATGAATTCATTTCCTCAGGTTAATTGACTGGAAATGCATGTGTTGTGTGTTCTGCTCAGCCTGTCACGGTTTTTCTATCTAAGTTTTTCCCTCGTTATGACACCAATCAGCAGTCAGTTTCCTGTCTCTCCCATGGTGGTGGTGCTGAGCGGCGACATGGGGACACCACTACCCCTGGGCATGCTGGGGGTCTGCGGGCGTAACACACACAGAACAGAAGTAGTGTATAATAACACACACACACACACACACACACACACACACACACACACACACACACACACACACACACACACACACACACACACACAGCGTGGGTGATAGTCAATTCTGCAGTCTTATGTAAGCCGGAGCCAGAGCCATCTAATTCAGCTGGTACGACTGGTGTTCTTGTTCAGCCTCACTGTGGATTAACCCAATTTGTCAATTCACTGCAATAGTAAACAAACAACTTTGATGAGTCCACCCCTCTGCAATTACATGTGATCCTCTCTGTTTTGTTTTCAATGTGTTTGGTACAAATTGTAATAGATGGGAAAAGACAAAGATAGGATTTGCTTGGATTGGTTTCTTATGTGTTCCACAGGATTCAGATAGACTCTGTATAATGTTTTTTTGCCATTTTATTAACATATTTCTGAGTGAATACCAAACCCTTTTTACCTAGATCTAGAATCAAGCAAAACCTCTTCACAAATGATCTGCTGTCTGTTCTGTGTAATATACAGGTCACTGTAATAAGGTCTATTGTTTGGCTGAGCTGTGTAGAAAAGGCTTTACCTATCACTTGGGAAATAAGGGGACAATATAACAGAGACATTTCAACTAAGTAAGAAGGGGGAAAGAAGGAGAGGAAGAACAAACCAATCTAAAGCCTAGAGAAAGGCTAGAGAGGGAAAAGAGAAAATGATTTTCATATACAAAGTGCCAAACTCAGCGATACTGCACTCAGTGAGGGAATAACATGTAACACTGTAACAATTCCCAATCTCCCTTACTGACGGGTGAATACCTTTTAATTTCTTTCAGAGAGCTACCGCTGTGGCAAGTGTGACGGATGGTAAAGAACTGAACGAAGGTTGCAGTAACCCTCAGAATCACAATCCAAACGAACCCAGATCCTTCTCGAAGGCGGTAACCATGGAGACCAGTGAACAAACGGAGATGACCAGCGTAATTGCCTATGAAAAGGAACTCTCGCTCACTGACTCAACTGAAAACAAAAAGGGCTTAGGAGGAACAGAAGAGGAACAAGTCTGTTTAGAGGCTGACTCACTAGAATCCATAGGGAAGAAAGCGTTGCTAGAAATTCTAGCAGATTTACCGGGTAGTATGATCGATGAGCTTGACGGCTTAGGAAACGGGCTCTGCACAGGTAACCCATTTCGAAAGGAGGCTTTGTCTAGCCATGAAGAACTCAACCGAAACGAATCCATCACTTCGTCTGTCTCTGACACACCGTCAAGTGTTGACAGTGTGTATGAGAACGAAGCTCATCGTAAGAGACAGGACACCCAAGAACTAGAACAGCCTGAAGATACTGTGTCCACCCCAGAGGATGATGAAGATGGTGAGGATAAAGACACAAAAGAGATTGAATATGGCCCATTAGAAAACTACATCAGTGATGTCCCAGAGGAGTCTTTACTAGAACAGTACATCAGAGAGGAGGTTCTGTCGGATGTCTCCAACGAGTCCTGTCATGGTCTGGACCCAGACGAGGTGGATGAATGCCTGCGTGTTGAGATAGCAGAGGCCTCTTCAGACGATGAGAGTGAAGATGGAGCAAATAAATGGAGGGCGATATTTTCCTCCTCGATCAACCATGAGGACGATGATGACTATCTGGATAGCCTCCAACTGAGTGCACAGGATCTCTTCGTCCAAAAGGTTGAAGTGGAAAACGTTGACAACCATGACGATAACGAGGAGGAAGTTCAAGTGAAGATACCAAAGGAAGAGGAACTGGAAGTGTTGGAGCAACCAGATTACCTCACTGGTATTGCACAGGAAGTGACATATAACCCTGCAGCACTGCTCCAAAGCCTGTCCAAAATCTCTGAAGACGAAGAGGGAAATGGCAATGGTTCAAGGCACAATACATCTTGCAAGGCAGATCCCAACAAGAAGCTTCCAAAGGACTTCTGCGTTATCCAGGAGACCAAGAGTGAGAACGTCAGCACAGAGCATGTGGACTTCCAGCTGGCCCGAAAACAGTGGAGGGAAATGGAAGAGCAGACCAAGAACTTGGTGCTGTCACCCACCACAAAGCAGTGTGGGCCCCTCATGGGCAGCCACAGCTTCATGTACACTCCAGTCAGGAACATTGACAGGCCCAAGACGAGAGATACGAGCCTAGAGAATTTGGCTATGGGTGGAGCTGAGTATCCCCACACCCAGTTTAGCCCCTGCTCAGAGGACTCAGGCCTGGGCGATTCCAGCTACAGGTCCCCTTATGAAGAATTCCCAGAGACCTCCATTGAGAGGGAGATCCGCCTGGCCATGGAGAGAGAAGACAGCTTTAAGCGGGACAGGGGTTTCTCCAATGGGACGAAACCTACAGAATGTGCTCAGACAAATGCCAAGCCAGTCATCTTGCTCCCAGCGAAGCTATGTCAGGAGGTTGACGAAAAGAGGAAGACGTTTGAGAGTATGGAGGACGGCAGCTGCAACATACCCAGATCCAAAACTACTCCATCATTCATTATTACGTCTTCGCCGGCAAAGGGGCCACTTAAACACGATCTGCCTGCCAACAGCATCATTATACTAGAACCGGAAGGAAGTCCAAGACATGGCGCCAGAGACACCTCCAGAGTTAACGAGTGGCACTCGGATGAAACCTCCAATGCCAACTTCATCATCCTAGAGACATCCAACCTGATCATCAGGAGCGCCTCAGAGTTCTGCCTGAACACGGCCTGTGAGCAGCAAGGCCAGGAATACTCCTCAACGTTCCTCAACAACCCCTTCTTCAAGCTGCGCTCCAGGAGCCAGCTGTCATTGGTGGACGAGGAGATCAAGATGGTGAAACAGCGCGAAGAGGAGCTGAAGAAAGAAAGAGCAAACATCTATCCGAAAGGGATGTACAACAACACAGGCCTAGTGGCCGAGAATCTCATGGACAGCTTGTCGTTTGAAGGTAAGTTTATACAAAGTTTGTCTCATATATTTGGTCAGGAAGAACTTCTGACCCTACTCTTAAACTAAGCCGGAACATATTGTGCTTTTGTCTATGAATATCAACCAATTGAAAACATTGTGTCTTGACCATATTTCAGCTGATGCGCCACTGAAATGTAAGTCTTCGCCATCATCACCAATGAAAACTGCATACAAGATGGATCGCTCAGCCCTATCCTGTGATCACAGAGTAAGTGAACCAAAATGCTGTTGTGTTATCATACAATTACCGTAGTCGAGTGTCAATATCGCATTTGATGTAAAGCATAAATATAATTGAAAGAAAGCCACAGGAGCTCAAATCAGGTGATTGTCTCAGTTTCCTGAGGTGTATGGAGCCGGAGGAAGGCGTAAGAGCGCCTTGGCGCTGCGCTGGGAGGCTGGGGAGTTTGCCGAGTGAAGAACAGAGTACAACCCGCAGTCACTGGTGAAAATATTGCCTGTCCACTTTCAGCTGAGTTAATAGACTTAATGCAGTGCTGCAAACATGTTTGTTTCATGTTGCGACATTTAACCACACTTGCTGCTTCTGTAATGTTATCGATTCTCTGGTCCAAGTGCCAGGAAATAGTATTGTGTGTTCGCCCGCCAAGATGCCTGAATGTAAATGAATGTAATGTTTAGTCCACAGAAGCTAACATTTTATGAAATTTTAATGTGAGCAAATCTGAAAACATATTTTGGTGTATGGTCTTGCTAAAAGGAAAGAAGCTTATATTTATTGTACTTTCGTACTGTGTTTTCCAGAAATATTGGTGTGGGCATATAACATACTGTATGATACAATACTATAACATGTAACTTGTATCAAAAAATACATTCAATCAGTTGCTGAAATCTGAGATATGTTGAACGGACATTATACATCATGTGAAATCATGTTTGATTGAAATACATGTTTAACATTCCCTTAAAAGCTGGAATCCTTAATGGTGAAACCACCACATCCTTTTGCGATACTTTAAAAACAATAACGGCGATGGGCCGCCAGTGGCGCCGTTTCCCTTATTACGGATTCCATGTTTAAAATAAAATACTCTTTCCAGAATCAAAAAGGAAAAAAAAGAAAGCTTATTAAAAAAAAAAAAAAAAATTTTTTTCTATATTGTGCATTTCCCTACAAATGTCACATGTTTACAATTTTCAAAGGAGGAAAATGTTTCTGCTTTTAAATAATTATTGAGGCAGAGTATTAAACAAGCTCCATTTTTTGAGAATTGCCATTTAACGCTGATAATAGAGTTCATGAAACAAAAAATAATTGACATTGTTTCATTAAGTATGTTGATATGCTTACTTGTTACTGTTTTGCTTATACAAAAATTACCAGTATTGCTTGCTAGCATTTTAAATTGTGTATGGAAATTACCTAAAATAAGAGAGAGGCCACTTTATTACATTATTTTTCAGGTGATTTTCCTTGTATTCTTACTGCAAGTGTTCAATAAATTAGTGCAACAATAAATACCACGTATGAATACATTTGTTCAAAAGTCTTTATTTTAATGACAGGGGGGAATGATTTATAGAGTATCTTAAGATGATGTAACATATTTATTCAAATAAGCAGACAGATTTAGTTCTTAAATACAAATGTTGTTCATCCATTTACCATTTTTTAAGGACACGTTTTAATATGTTCAGTGGAATCTTAAAAAGGAAATGGCAGTAGTGTGTAAAAAAGAGCAACATGGCTTAATTAAGTAATACATAATCTATACTATTATTGTCTACAATGACCCCTAACAAGGAGTATGTGATTCCCAGTCACACATTTCTTATTGTGTTTAGGAGAACAGACAAAAATCCAACATTTCCCACGAGGAACACAGCCAAAACAATCTTTTTGAATCGAGATACCTGAAAGAAATTGGAGTAAAAATAAAATCAGTGTGGACAAACTTATTATAAAAGAACACTTCTCAAAAATATATCCAAAACATACATAGTTCATACATTTATTTCAAGCTTACCTTTCTCTGTCTCTCACTATCCGAGTGAGTACCCAGAATCTTTTCTTCGTCCTCAGCAAGAGTCCTCCCTGTACAGAGGTTAGAGATTTACCACAAAGTTCCAGTATTCAGAATACAGAGATATTTGGCTTTCTGTGTGACTACTACATCCCTGAAAATAACAATTTAATATATATTTAAACCTTATATACACATTACTGTAAGAGAAATACATATTACTGTAATCAAGGAAGACATCTCAACAAGTGAAAAATGATTTTACATACTCATATCTGTCGTTATGAAGACTAGTGGTTTTTTTTGGTTGACATTTAAACCTGCTTAGCATTCCTGCCCACGCACCAAACAATTTGTTTTCAATTCTCTTCTATGCTTAATGGAATCAGACTGTGTAATTGATTTGTTCCCTCCAAGCAAAACAACATTGATTATTAAACAGTCAAATAATTACATTGTTATAAGGTCTAATTCAGCGGTTCCAGAACCAGGGACATATTAAAAGTTAACAATTGTTGGAAAGAATAGGAAGTGGGAAAGGAAAGAACAGCATGGAGAAGGTTGTCATTGTCAATAATAATTCATTCTTAAAAAGATTTACCTGAATAAATCAAAACAAACCAACCTGTTACGATGACTACTTTACTGTGGAACTCAAGTAGCAGGTCTACCAGGACTCCCCAGACAACGCAACCTGCCAGGACACCAGTGGACCAGGGGCCAGGGAGAAGCAAGGCCTGCTGCTGAATACCCAGGAAGATGGCCACAACTACAACAGGAGAAATACTGGGGTTAGGATTGACAGGGTAGAGGTTGTTGCAATCACTAGGTTTGGATACACCATTGTTGCTGTTGCAGTCATTGTACTAAACATTGCTTTTATTGTTGGCATCATTATCCGTATATCAAGATAATAATCGTCTTCATCATCATGTCAACATTGTTAAGATTAAGATGAATCTCTAACCTGCAAGTACCCGTGCAATAGTGCCTGTTCCCAAATGCATCCAGTTGAATATGTACCTTCTGTGGAAAGACCGTAAAATACAGCACAGTTGATTCCTGGATCCTGCTACACAATATAGATAGCTAACATGTTTGACGGATCTCAGAAACGGATCACTGTAGGGGGATTTAGGTTGTACCGTGAGGAGTCTGTGGCGGGTCTGAGGAGGGCCATGATAGGCTGGATAAAAGATAGAGCCATGACAGTACAGCCCAGGTAAGGGTGGGAGCCGGCATGCTGATGGAGACAGCGCAGAGCAACAGTATTACAGTACAGAATTAGACACAGTAGAGGTGAACAACACTATAGGTATCTGAGCAAACACTAGAACAACACTACAGGAACCTCTGAACAACAGTGGAAGATAAGAGAGGATCAACTCGATGGATCCAGGGTACAGAAGTCCCTGTAAATAACAGGAATTGACTTGGCACACAAGATACAGTCAACCTCAAAATAAAGTAAATATCTTGGAATTTTTGGCGGTTATACTAAATTGGTCTTCCCAGCTGACTCTGTAGCACTTAAAGGGAAGGGTGACCTCTAAATGGTCACTGGGGGGAATAGCACCAAAATGAAAATATATATTTTGGCAGGACGCAAAGTGGACAACTGTTTGAAAAAGCCTTCCTTAAAAAGATAAACAGGTGCAGATAATTTCAACCATCGATCAATGTCACTCCAACAAATTATTGTTCTCCCATACATGCTTACGCTGAAGTAATGCTAGTTATTCAGCTTTGGAAGCCAGTGATAATTGGTTACTTGGCTAAACTACAGCACTCAACATTCTCGCTCTTGTCCTTCTCTGTCCAGCAGGGCCAGAATGACTAAGGCAGACAGACAGCTTGGTGGAGGAGGCAGCATGAGAGAAAAGGGAGAACATGACACACAGTTGAGTGGTGATGATTCAGTTCTAAGACAGACATTCAAATAAATTTGATTCTAAGACACACACACACACACAGGCACTCAAGCAGCTAAATTATAATGACACAATATATGGCCAGCCAGCCAGAAGTACAGACAGACAGATGGAGTGACTGACTGTCAGATGTGTAGCATGTGGTGATGACCGGGGGAGGTATTCCAGTCTTACCCTGCTCCAACCGCCTCGGTAGATGAAGGGTAGTGAGAATCCCACACAGGTAAGGAGCACGGTCAGGGTCATCAAGGCTCGGTGCACCTATAGAGACATTCACAAAATCCTACATCATCACCATGGTGAAAATAGGGTTGAAATAACACTCGTTTTCAGGAGGAAATTCAGAAAGATGGTGGTTTGAGGATTATCCATCACTAACTCATCTCTGATAACAAGCCTTAGAATTAACCAAATATATTAATCAAGACAAAACACTTTAAACAAACCGTCTTTACCTGAAACCATAGACTGCGTCCAAATAGTCTTGTTTCTGGCCAGTCGTGTTTGAAGTAGCGTGCAATGATGACCCCTGTGGTCACTGTCGTCATCCAGGCCACAAGCATAAACACACCTGGGGATACACACTTAGTTCTCTGTGTTTGTATGAGCCAGACATATACTAAAACAAGTGTATGGAACTTGTGTGTTATATGAAGTAATGAAATGTGTGTCTTTGTTGCAACACTTCCTATTCAAACAAGGCAGGTCATAAAAGGCTCATCTTTCTGTAAACTACAGGCTTACCATGGAACTTAATGAGCAGGGGAGACCTGGAGCCAGCTAGATTCTCAGGGGGACCTGTGATGACTGTCTGATGAGTGGATATCAGAGGCTGCCGGTCATGTCTATAGATCACACCTTAAGATGGATGGATGAAGATAATGTCTATGTCTGGGACCAACACCAGTTAAGCACTGTGGTAAATAGATGTTGGAACTATTTACCAATGTTTTATTATTGGCACGTGAGTCACACATATGGCAGGTATGACTACTGTACTAGATAATCACAGCTTAAACCAGAAATCTCACGTACAAAACAGCAGTGGGCTCGTTCAAAACACTTGGCACAGCCTAGCCCACACCTGAGTCAACAATGAGAGGTTGAGGTCAGGAATGTTTAATCTAGCCACAAGTTCAGTACCAGCATCTACAATATATCTGGCACAATAGGAATAATCAATAATATGTATGAGACTATAGTATAACACCAAAGGTTGGTAAACTAATAGGAAAAGCATTACATAAAGACACATGGTCATACCATCTTCAGCCCTCCCGTGGGCTATGAACAAGAAGTAGCTCTGGTCCAGGCTGAACCTGCTCTCAATCTGACGGGGGAGGAGTATGTCTCTACGGAAACGACACTGAATGACCCCATCTGCCAGCTGCCAAGCTGTGTCTGAAAGAACATTCTGGAGAGAACAAAAAAGGTCATAGGTCAAAGATCAGTGAGGTACTATAGAGGTCAATCTATGAAACAACCATCTAAAACAAACATTCAACACACAAATAACACAAAGAAAAATTATTATTATTTCATATTTTTATCAGAACTTTGCAAAACATAAATTGTGTATACCTCAGAGGCCAATTCAGGGTGAGCTCGGCCAGAGACATATGCAGCATTGATGTCCACACTGTCCCCATCTCTCACACACAGGTATACATCATCATTCCCCTACACATAAATACAAAACTCAAATGAGTTACAATTATATTGTAAGGCTTCATAAAACAAATCTCACTGTGCATATGCCATATTGAAATGCCACAGATAGTAGCCCAACATTTGGCATATCATTTAAGTCCACACAAGCTCCAAGTGGTTATAGAATACTTCTTTGGTAGTCTTTCTGGGGTCATACCAACCATCCATTTGTCCAGCGACAAGGCGAAGGACAGGTATCCATCAGCTGGTCCACTGAGCTCAAACAGCACAGTCCGCTCCTCTGGAGTGAAGGAGAGGAAAAAGCACAGGGGGTCTCTGCCTGGGTCGCATCCCACAGGGTCACGCAGACAGGACTTACTCCTACCACAACCCTCTGAGCTGAACTGAGGAAGAGAGGGAGAGGGTTAAATTCTCCATCACCACCACCACACATAATCATCATCCACAGCCTGTCGGTCAGCGTACACATTATGCTGATTCATCCTCAGTCTCTTCTCTCTATACTTAGAGACAATCCTGGTGGTGAGTGACTCACAGGTCTGGTCAGCGCAGACAGAGTTGTGGTCACAGCAGCAGTAGTGGTGGTGGGGGTAGGGTTTGGTGGTGGAACCCCAGTCGCCCCATTCAGAGACACCACCGGCCCTGGGATCTGCACCCAGTAGACTTTATACTTCTGCACCACTGTGGCCCTGAAAGAACAATAGAATGATATTATTAAGTCATTTAGCAGAAGATTGTTTTTATCCACAGCAACTTACATAGCTGTCAGCATTGACTCAGTACAGCATCAACAACACCTTAGCAATAGAATGGAAGAATATCACATTTAGTGATTGGCATAATGAGAATAAAGGAGATAATTACGCACATAAATTGGACACCGGATGGGGGGTTTTTTGGAGCCTCCCACACGGCCTGTATCTCTGTCTTCTTGGATTTGCTGGTGTGGCTTACTGCAGATCCCTTCAAAATGACAGGGTTGCTTATCATACAATACACTTCTCTTACACAGTACTAACTCCATTGGAGGTGTGTGGCTGAGACAAGTAGCATCTTGTCTGTTTTACTAATGATATGGCTGGTGAAGGTTGTTGAGGACGGCATGATATTCAAACGCAACCGAATAGTAATTCCAGACAGCCAGAGCTTTACAATACTTAGCTTGTGTTTCCAGCAATCATGTAGTATATAATTGAGGTCGGGTAACATCATCTCTACCTGTGTGTGGCCACAATGTAGGAGCTGTGACTCAGAAGGGTTGAGGAGGCTGAATGATCCAACAGCCGGACCGTCCGGGTTCCCAGCATCCCTCGCTTCAATCAGGAAACCTTTGAAGGAGATGCTCCCAGATGTGGGAACAACCCGTAAGGTCACTGTTAATAGAAAGTAAAAAACTCAAGCCATTTTCATTTTTCCATTGTCCCAACCCCCCCGAGACACACAAATACACACACCCACAAAGAGGTTGGAGGAATGGGTAAGACACAGTGCAGCACCCCCGGGGGCAGTTTTGGGGTTCATTTACTTGCTCAACGGCACACTGGCAGGAGATTGTTTCTAAAATACTAAACTTTTTCAGTTAAATATGCTCTTTGAAATATTCCAGGGATTATGGATGAGAATGAGCTATTTTGCTAACTCGGACACATTTACACCGATGTGAACACCAATGTTGATATTGAACAGCAATATCCCTATATAAAACCAGAAACAAATATATAGTAGGCTACCTGTGATATGGTCACCAGGACTGAATGTGGGTTTGTCCAGGGTGATGTTATAAGGGGCAGGTTTAGAGCTGGAGTCATGGCCATGCTGTGGTGTCATATCTCCGCACGCAGGAGACACTTTTCCATTGGCGAAGCCAGAGGCAGTCTTTATTAAACACACAGCCACCACCACTAACAGGAGATGTGGACCCGGCATCTGGAAAGACAAGACAATACAGAGGTTATAATGAAGGTTATGAAGATGGAGTTTGTATGAGAGTTCAGGGTTATACAACATACTGTAACTGACTAATGGCATTTTTGGTCATGGGTAGACCTATGCTTATTCTGGTTCTCAGCTAGCTTGCAATTTTAAAAACATTTAAAAAAAAAAAAAAAAATTCTCCAAAAGACAAAATTATTCTTAGGCTACTCAATAGCTTACACATAGGCCTACAGTATGGCGCCAGAGCGGATGGAAAACCATATTAACTTTATTTGAAGGCACTTCATAAAGAAAGAGTGGGAAGAGGAAAATGTTAGTTGACTTCCGATTTACAGTTGTGTGAGGATGTGGCCTATCGCCATCCTTGCACAGTGTGGGCATTCCGTTAGGCCTAATTGGGCTAATGTCTCATTTACATTTACATTTAAGTCATTTAGCAGACGCTCTTATCCAGAGCGACTTACAAATTGGTGCATTCACCTTATGACCTCCAGTGGAACAGTAGTGCATCTAAATCTTTTCAGGGGGAGGGGGGGTGAGAGGGATTACTTTATCCTATCCTAGGTATTCCTTAAAGAGGTGGGGTTTCAGGTGTCTCCGGAAGGTGGTGATTGACTCCGCTGTCCTGGCGTCGTGAGGGAGTTTGTTCCACCATTGGGGGGCCAGAGCAGCGAACAGTTTTGACTGGGCTGAGCGGGAACTGTACTTCCTCAGTGGTAGGGAGGCGAGCAGGCCAGAGGTGGATGAACGCAGTGCCCTTGTTTGGGTGTAGGGCCTGATCAGAGCCTGGAGGTACTGAGGTGCCGTTCCCCTCACAGCTCCGTAGGCAAGCACCATGGTCTTGTAGCGGATGCGAGCTTCAACTGGAAGCCAGTGGAGGGAGCGGAGGAGCGGGGTGACGTGAGAGAACTTGGGAAGGTTGAACACCAGACGGGCTGCGGCGTTCTGGATGAGTTGTAGGGGTTTAATGGCACAGGCAGGGAGCCCAGCCAACAGCGAGTTGCAGTAATCCAGACGGGAGATGACAAGTGCCTGGATTAGGACCTGCGCCGCTTCCTGTGTGAGGCAGGGTCGTACTCTGCGGATGTTGTAGAGCATGAACCTACAGGAACGGGCCACCGCCTTGATGTTAGTCGAGAACGACAGGGTGTTGTCCAGGATCACGTCTCCCCTTATACTCATGCTATTGCACCGATTTGATTGTCTACATGTTACTTAATCTAAGCCCAAATGTTACCTATTATGCTGGAGGATTACCCCAGTATTTATAACATCACAATAGCCATTGTGGTTGGAGATATGCAAGGAGTCTTTCACCTTCACCTTCCTTTGTTTGGTCCACGCTCACAGTCATATCAATAATTACACTAGCATTTGATTTAAGGTCAGCCAATTATGCCTTTTGCAGTCATTAAAAGCCAAGGAATTTCTAACTGTATAAATTCAAATCGATTGCTCATTGTGAAAAATGTTTGGTGTGTCCAATAGAGAGCAATAGTAATGGCGTCTTTTTGCAGGCACTAGCTCTGCCATGGTTCGTTTTAGTGATGCACTAATGACATTTTTTGGCCGATACCGATATTTTCCTTTCCAAAAAAAAAACAATACCGATATTTAACATTTTAATGGCCTTTTAAGCATTCTAGTACAGTTAAATAGTTACACACACACGGACGCAGCGGTCTAAGGCACTGCATCTCAGTGCAAGAGGCGTCACTACAGTCCCTGGTTCGAATCCAGGCTGTATCACATCCGGCCGTGATCGGGAGTCCCATAGGACGGCCCACAATTGGCCCAGCGTCATCTGGGGTAGACCGGCATTGTAAATAGGAATTTGTTCTTAACTGACTTGCCTAGTTAAATAAAAAATATCACACACACACAGAGACCAAAAATATATTTTCTTGGCATTTACGTATATCCCCATTACCAGTAAAATATCATCAAAACCTATATTTCTTTCATTTACTTGCTGTGCTGTTTCATTGTTCATTTGTTCAGTCATTTCATTCTCACCCAGGATTTCTCATTCTATGGAACGCCGTTTGTGTCTTTGCGTGTCAAATAACATTTCACGTGTCAATTAAGCTTGTTGACCAATCAGGACCTGAATATGACTGCATGTCACATTTTAACATTTTAATTTAACGCGTTCATACTTTTAGGTAGTTGTTACACATTGATTACACTGCATATGTCATAACGATTCATCGATACGTATGCTATGATGCTGGTAAAGTTGTCTCGCGCACCCATAGTGCTGGTCAATAAAAAAAACCTTGCTAGTGCATGGATGCAAACAATGTTCTTCCCCAAAAACATAGCAAAACAACAAATCTGTTTTAGTAGCTATAGTTTGCTAACTATATAGCTAGGTGTAATCATCTAAAATAACCAGAATTTATAAGACAGTTCTTATTTGATTAATGGTGGTCGGACCGATCTATGTGAAGCTAGCCACAATAAGGATTAGCCACAATAGTGGACTTTGCGGTTAGCCTTCAAAATAAAAGTATGTCATCAACGGTAATGCAAATTAATACAAATAATAATCGAATAGATCATGCTAAACAAGGTCGGAATGTTGTTAGATAAAATCAACAAAAGACAATTTGTTAATTTGACAAAAATCTGTTGAAATCACACTGGATGTATTATACTTTAGAATTGCATTGGGGGCATACTTATTTCACTGTACAGCCTTACCTATGGATTGTGTATCAATGACATGGGGTATCAGTCTACTCAGTGACACCCAGAGAACATTAGTGTCGTAGCTCTTATTGCGGGACTCTGAAACAACTGAATTAAGCCACATTTTTTGTCAACCTGTGTATTGTCAACCTATGTGTACAGATGATGGTGCCGGAGGGTAGGGTTGCGGTCTTATTGGCTCTCAACCAATCCTGCTATTTTGTTAGTTTTTTCACGTTGTTCGTAACTTGTTTTGTACATAATGTTGCTACTACCGTCTCTTATGACTGAAAAGAGCTTCTGGACATCAGAACTGGGATTATTCACCTCAAAATTGGACGAGGAGTTCTTCTTCAAGGAGTCGGACACGAGGGATACACTGCAGACACCCGACCAGGCTCAAACCCCGTGATTCGCTGGAGAAGGAAACTGAGATTGAGGCAAAAGATCAGGGTGCCTTGTGAGGATCAGGCGACGAGTGACTTAATCTGCCCTTGCCTTCCGTTCTGCTAGTGAATGTTCAATCGCTGGAAAATAAATATGGCGAACTGAAAGCACGTATATCCTTCAAAATGGGACATTAAAAAATTGTAATATCTTGTGTTTCACCGAGTCGTGGCTGAAAGACGACATTAGCATACAACTGGCAAATTATACACTCTATCTGCTAGACAGAACAGCAGCCTCTGGTAAGACATGGGGCAGGGGCCTATGCATTTGCGTAAACAACTGCTGGTGCACGATATCTAAGGAAGTCTCAAGGTTTTGCTTGCCTGAGGTAGAGTATCTCATGATAAGCTGTAGACCACACTAACTACCTAGAGACTTTATCTGTATTTTTCGTAGCTGTCTACATTCCACCACAGAGCGAGATTGGAACTAAAAACTGCACTAAATGAGGTATATTCCGCCATAAGCAAACAGGAAAACGCTCATCCAGGGGCGGCGCTCCTAGTGGCCGGTGACTTTAATGCAGGGAAACTTAAATCAGTTTAACCAAATTACTATCAGCATGTTAAATGTGCAACCTGAATGAAAATATTCTAGACCAACTTTACTCCACACACAGACGCGTACAAAGCTCTCCCTCGCCCTCCATTTGGCACATCTGACCATAACTCTGTCCTCCTGATTCCTGCTTACAAGCAAAAATGTAAGCAGAAAGCACCAGTGACTCAGTCTATAAAAACAGTGGTCAGATGAAGCAGATGCTAAACTACAGGACTGTTTTGCTAGCACAGACTGAAATATGTTCTGGGATTCTTCCGATGGCATTGAGGAGTACACCACATCAGTCACTGGCTTTATCAATAAGTGCATTGAGGACGTCGTCCCCACAGTGACCGTACGTACAGACCCCAACCAGAAGCCATGGATTACAGGCAAAATTCACACAAAGCGAAATGGTAGAGCTGCCGCTTTCAAGGACCTTATAAGAAATCCCGCTATGCCCTCCGACGAACCATCAAAACAGGCAAAGCATCAATACAGGACTAAGATCGAATCCTACTACACAGGCTCCGATGCTCGTCAGATGTGTCAGGGCTGGCAAACTATTACACACTACAAAAGTGAAGCACAGCCGAGAGTTGCCCAGTGACACAAGCCTACCAGATGAGCTAAATAACTTCTATGCTCGGTTTGAGGCAAGTTACACTGAAGCATGCATAAGAGCATCAGCTTTTCCGGATGACTATGTGATCACGCTCTCCGCAGCCAATATGAGTAAGACCTTTAAACAGGCCAATATTCAAAGCCACTGGCCCAGACGGATTACCAGAACATTTAATCCGAGTATACGCTGACCAACTGTCAAGTGTCTTCACTGACATTTTCAATCTCTCCCTGTCGGAGTCTGTAATACCAACATGTTTCAAGCAGACCACCATAGTCCCTGTCCCCAAGAATACTAAGGTAACCTGCGCAAATGACTACCGACCCGTAAGCACTCACGTCTGTAGCCATGAAATGCTTTGAAAGGCTGGTCATGGCTCACAACACCATTATCCCAGAAACCCTACTAGAACCACTCCAATTTGCAAAATGCACCAACACATCCACAGATAATGCAATCTCTATTGCACTCCACACTGCCCTTTCCCACCTGAACAAAAGGAACACCTATGTGAGAATGCTATTCATTGACTACAGCTCAGCGTTCAACACCATATCGTCCTCAAAGCGCATCACTAAGCTTAGGACCCTGGGACTAAACTCCTCCCTCTGCAACTGGATCCTAGACTTCCTGACCTGCCACCCCCAGGTTGTAAGGGTAGGTAAAAACACATCCGCCACACTGATCCTCAACATGAGGGCCCCTCAGGGGTGCTTACTCAGTCCCCTCCTGTACACCCTGTTCACTCATGACTGCATGGCCAGGCTCAACTCCAACACCATCATTAAGTTTGCTGATGACAACAGTGGAATAAAGAGATGATTGTGGAATACAGGAAAAGGAGGACCGAGCACACACCCATTCTCATCGATGGGGATGTAGTGGAGCAGGTTGAGAGCTGCTCCACCAAGTTCCTTGGTGTCCACATCACCAACAAACTCTTCCCACTATCATCCAAGCACACCAAGACAGTCGTGAAGTGGGAACGACAAAACCTATTCCCCCTCAGGAGACTGAAAAGATTTGGCAATGGTTCTCAGATCCCCAAAAATGTTTTACAGCTGCACCATCGAGAGCATCCTGACGGGTTGCATCACTGGTATGGCAAATGCTCGGCCTCTGACCGCAAGGCACCACAGAGGGTAGTGCGTATTGACGAAAATCCCCAAATCCAAATGTGAAAGTTGATACAGTCATCCCCAAGATGACTCAAAGCTGTAATCACCGCCAAAAGGTCCTTCTACAAAGTACCGACTCAGCGGTGCGAATACTTATTTAAATGACATATTTCTGCATTTCATTTTCTATATATGTGCAAAAAATTCAATACTTTTCCCAACATTTCTAAAAACATGTTTTCACTTTATCATTATTGCGTAGATGGGTAAAAAAATAAAATAAAATTGAATTCAGGCTGTAACAAAGTACAAAATAAAGAAAAACAATTACGGGTCAACATCTAAATATTGCTCCCAGCGTTGATCAAAGCTCAGAATGCTCATATTTTTGATCTGACTGAGTTCTAATCGCACCTGCCTCTTTGCAAAAGAGTGGAATCATGAACAGTGGTTTGTTTGTTATGTTCGCCTGCGTCCCCTGATTTGCCTTTTTAGCAGCACATTCACCACTCTTTTAAACGACTAACTACGCACTCTCGCGGCACAGGTCGAGGGAAACGCGGAACGAACTACCCAAGATCACAGTCGGCTCAATAGGCAAATAGTCTAGAAGCGACTATGTTTTGCAAGATGCCAGACAAAAGGCAATTTTAAAACCGTCCCACGACTCCTAATGTGTCTACAGACATCCCAAACAAACAAAAAATGACTCTCGGAGAATGAGTGCACAAGTAGTAAATAGTCACTTATAGATATTTCAGTCAGGTGGGTATCTGACGAGAGACCTCTATTACAGTAATGTTGAAGGGCTCTGGCTAGTATTACTTAGCCAGCTAGAAGGATGAATTAAGAAGCAAACTTTACAGAGAGTATGCTACTGAGACAGACGGTGATGTGGAGCTCAGTGGAGAGGCTGAGGCAGGCTGCGATGCATGCAGGAGGAAGCAGATATAGCCCTTGGTTCACCCCAGACTTGACTGCCCTTGACCAGCACAAAAACATCCTGTGGCGTTCTGCATTAGCATCGAATAGCCCCCGCGATATGCAACTTTTCAGGGAAGTCAGGAACCAATATACTCAGTCTGTTAGGAAAGCTAAGGCTAGCTTTTTCAAACCGAAATGTGCATCCTGTACTACCCTCTGGAGAGCCTTACGGTTATGGGCGGAGCAGTTGTCATACCAGGAGGTGATAAGCCCGACTGGATGCTCTCGATTGTGCATCTGTAAAAGTTTGTTTTAGGTGACAAGCCAAATTTCTTCAGACTCCTGAGGTTGAAGAGGCGTTGTTGCGCCTTCTTCACCATGCTGTCTGAGTGGGTGGACCATTTCAGTTTGTCCGTGATGTGTACGCCGAGGAACTACTGTCCCGTCGATGTGGATAGGGTGGTGCTCCCTCTGCTGTTTCCTGAAGTCTACGATCATCTCCTTTGTTTTGTTGACGTTGAGTGTGAAGTTATTTTCCTGACACCACACTCCGAGGGCCCTGACATCCTCCCTGTAGGCTGTCTCATCATTGTTGGTAATCAAGCCTACCACTGTAGTGTCGGCTGCAAACTCGATGATTGAGTTCCAGGTGTGCATGGCCACGCAGTTATGGGTGAACATCACATCTGCTAACCATGTGTATGACCAATAACATTTGCTTTGATTATTATTATTTTTTGATTCAACCTCTCTTTCGTATCGTCTGAGATCTCCAAAGATTGGAAAGCTGCCATGGTCATCCCCCTCTTCAAAGGGGGAGATACGCTAGACCCAAACTGTTATAGACCTACAGTATATCCATCCTGCCCTGCCTTTCTAAAATGTTCGAAAGCCAAGTTAACAAAACAGATCACCGACCACTTCGAACCCCACCGTACCTTCTCCACTATGCAATCTGGTTTCCGAGCTGGTCATGGGTGCACCTCAGCCACGCTCAAGGTCCTAAACGATATCATAACCGCCATCGATAAAAGACAGTACTGTGCAGCAGTCTTCATCGACCTGGCCAAGGCTTCCGATTCTGTCAATCACCACATTCTTATTGGCAGACTCAAAAGCCTTCGCTTCTCAAATGACTGCTTCGCCAACTACTTCTCAGCTAGAGATCAGTGTGTCAAATCGGAGGGCCTGTTGTCCGGACCTCTGGCAGTCTCTATGGGGGTGCCACAGGGTTCAATTCTCGGGCCGGCTCTTTTCTCTGTGTATATCAATGATGTCGCTCTTGCTGCTGGTAATTCTCCGATCCACCTCTACGCAGACGACACCATTCTGTATACATCTGGCCATTCTTTGGACATTGTGTTAACATACCTCAATGCCATACAACACTCTTTCCGAGGCCTCCAACTGCTCTCAAATGCAAGTAAAAAACTAAATGCATGCTCTTCAACCGATTGCTGCCTGCACCCTCCCGACTAGCATCACTACTCTGGACGGTTCTGACTTGTAGACAACGACAAATACCTAGGTGTCTGGTTAGACTGTAAACTCTCCTTCCAGACTCACATTAAGCATCTCCAATCCAAAATTAAATCTAGAATCGACATCCTATTTCTCAACAAAACCTCCTTCACTCATGCTGCCAAACATACCCTCGTAAAACTGACTATCCTACCGATCCTTGACTTCAGTAATGTAATTTACAAAATAGCCTCCAACACTCTACTCAGCTAATTGGATGTAGTCTATAACAGTGCCATCCGCTTTGTCACCAAAGCCCCATATACTACTGCGACAATTATGCTCGATGGCTGGCCCTCACTACATATTCGTCGCCAAACCAACGGCGCCAGTTCATCTAAGTCTAGGCTAGGTAAAGCCCCGCATTATCTCAGCTCACTGGTCGCCATAGCAACACCCACCCATAGCATGCGCTCCAGCAGGTATATTTCACTGGTCATCCCCAAAGCCAAACACTTCCTTTGGCCGCATTTCCTTCCAGTTCTCTGCTGCCAATGACTGGAACGAATTGCAAAAATCACTGAAGCCTTCTATCTCCCTCTCTAACTTTAAGCACCAGCTGTCAGAGCAGACACAGCTAGTCTGTGAATAGCACACCCAACTACCTCATCCTCATATTGTTACTTATCCTCTTGCTCTTTTGCACCCCAGTATCTCTACTTGCACATCGACAACTCCAGTGTTAATGCTAAATTGTAATTATTTCACCTCCATGGCCTTACCTCCCTACTCTTCTACATTTGCACACACTGTACATATATTTTTCTATTGTGTTATTGACTGTACATTTGTTTATGTGTAACTCTGTTTTTGTCGCACTGCTTTGCTTTATCTTGGCCAGGTCGCAGTTGTAAATGAGAACTTGTTCTCAACTGGCCTACCTGGTTAAATAAACGGTGAAATAAATATTATTTTTTTTAAAGCAGAGAGAGACAGAGGAAGCAAGCACAGAGAGCGAGGTTGGTACAGTGGTTCCCAAACTTGGGGTCTGGGCCCCATTTGTGGTCCCCTGAGAAATTCTGCACTAATCTCATCAAACATGATAGGAACATAAAAAAAGATATGTTTCAGTATGAACATCTTCCCTATAGGACGACATTAAAATGCAATCAAAATGCAAACAATAGAGTCCTAAAAATGTTGTGCTTTGTTTCGTCGCTGATGCTACATGTCAGTGTGAATCATTTATCATATTTCCCCCCTTTCAAGGGTATAACATTACAATTGTATAGATGGGCTTTGTGATTTTTTGTAAATCGACTGAAGTGAATGAATCTTGAGCAGCCAATGTGATAATGGCTGGGGTGATTTCTTGTGTTTGCTGTTCTCCAAATAGCATTGAAACATGTTATTTTGTTGTTGTATAGCAATGCAGTAAATTAACTTCAAACAAATATTTTTTAAAGTTATTCCTTCCGAATCTCACTAAAACTCAAACCCTAGTTATGGCCCTCGCACCAAACCAGTGTCTACATATCGGAAAAAAAGAGCATTTCTATGAGAAGAAAGATCCTATTAAATGCTTCTCTGCGTCATCGCAGGGTAGAATTAAGAGCAAAAAGTGTTTTCAAAACCTGCAATGAGTTTCTAGAAAGAGGGTTCTGGCTTCGCATGATGTAGAACTTTTTTTCTTTTTACACAAAACATAGAAATTGTGCAGTTTTCAAATATGTAGACATTTGTTTTGTGATGGAAATAACCATTAAGGTTGAAAAGTGATGGAATTGCCCTTTAAATTATCTTTTGATATTTTTTTCATTAGTCTACTATTGAGACAGTTACAAAATGTTTTGCAATTCAGCAGTCAAGTTTTCAAGATATAGGACATTCAAGAAGCAAAGGGAAATTTACCTCATCAGTCTGTTACAGATAAAGAAAAACTGAGCTGGTTGTCACAGATAACAACAAGGAGTATTCTCATGACTTGCCCAAGAATGTTCTCTCGAGGAGCCTACTCTTACTCCTTAAGGTCCAATGACCGTATATGTTAGTTTCAGAGGTAGACTGGCTCTGGCACCCAAAAACTCTTTCTAAACTCGAATTGATTCTCAATTGCAATATGGTTCTAGAAACATAAAGCCCTTTACTTTCATATTACATCAAAATAATTTCACAAATGCAAAATATACACTGTTCTAACAGGCTTTATCACAGTTGCAGCCGACAGTATTTATCCATTTACAATATGCTTCTGGTGACCTTCATTACGGTGCGAATACCTTCAGAAAGTATTCTCACCCCTTGACTTTTTCCACATTTTGTTGTGTTACAGCCTGAATTGAAAATAGATTCAAATTAGATTTTGTCATTGCTGGCCTACACACAATACCCCATAATGTCAAAGTGGAACTATGTTTTTAGAAATGTGTATAAATGAATGCAAAATGACGAGCTGAAATGTCTTGAGTCAATAAATATTCAAACCCATTGTTATGGCAAGCATAAATAAGTTCAGGAGTAAAAATGTCACATAATAAATTGCATGGACTCACTCTGTGTGAAATAATAGTGCTTAACATGATGTTTGAATGACTACCTCATCTCTGTACCCCACAAAGAAAAGCATAAATGGAATATCCATTTGAGAATGTTGAAGTCATTATTTACACTTTGGATGGTGTATCAATACACCTAGTCAAATCAAATAAAATGTTATTTGTCACATGCCCCAAATAAAAACAGGTGTAAACCTTACTGTGAAATGCTTAATTACAAACCCTTAACCAAAGATAGAGTTTTAGAAAACATTTACTAAATAAACTAAAGTAAAAATGTTATTAAAAGTAACAAAATAACAATAACGAGGCTATATACAGGAGGTACCGGTACCGAGTCAATATGTGGTAGTACAGGTTAGTTCAGGTAATTTGTAGGTAGGGGTAAAGTGACTATGCATAGATAATAACAGTGAGTAGCAGCAGTGTAAAAACAAAGGGGGGGGGGACTTTATGAATTGTTCAGCAGTCTTATGGCCTGGGGGTAGAAGCTGATAATGAGCCTTTTGGACCTAGACATGGCACTCCAGTACCGACTGTCGTGCGGTAGCAGAGAGAACAGTCTATGACTTGGGTGACTGGAGTCTGACAATTTTTTGGGCCTTCCTCTGACACTGCCTAGTATACAGGTCCTGGATGGCAGGAACCTTGGCCCCAGTGAAGTGCTGGGTGCAATGCACTACCCTCTGTAGTGCCTTACGGATGGATGCCGAGCAGTTGCCATACCAGGCGGATGCTCTCGATGGTGCAGCTGTAGAACTTTGAGGATCTGGGGACCCATGCAAAATCTTTTCAGTTTCCTTAGGGGGAAAAGCTGTTGTCATGCCCTCTTCACGACTGTCTTGGTGTGTTTGGACCGCAATAGTTTGTTGGTGATGTGGACACCAAGGAACTTGAATCTCTCAACCCGCTTCACTATAGCCCCATCGATGTTAATGGGAGCCTTTTCCTGTATTCCACGATCAGCTCCTTTGTCTTGCTCACATTGAGGGAGAGGTTGTTGTCCTGGCACCACACTACCAAGTCTCTGACCTCCCTATAGGCTGTTGGAGTTGTGCCTGGCCATGCAGTCGTCAGTGAACAGGGAGTACCGGAGGGGACTAAGCACACACCCCTGAGGGGTCCGTGTTGAGGATCAGCAGAGCAGATGTGTTGATGCCTACCCTTACCACCTGGGGGCAGTCCGTCAGGAGGTCCAGGATCCAGTTGCAGAGAGAGGTGTTTAGTCCCAGGGTCCTTAGCTTAGTGCTGAGCTTTGTGGGCACTATTCGTGTTCCTTTTGTCCACGTGGGAAAGGGCAGTGTAGAGTGTGATTGAGATTACGTAATCTGTGGATCATTTGGGGCAGTAAACGAATTAGAGTGGGTCTACTATCACTACAAAGTGTATCACTACAGAAATACAGGCGTCCTTCCTAACGCAGTTGCCCGGGAGAAGAAGGAAACCGCTCAGGGATTTCACCATGAGGCCAATGGTGACTTTAAAACAGTTACAGAGTTTAATGGCTGTGGTAGGAGAAAACTGAGGATGGATCAATAACATTGTAGTTACTCCACAATACTAAATGAATAGACAGAGTGAAAAGGAGGAAGCCTGTACATAATAAAAATATTCCAAAACAAGCATCCTGTTTGCAACAAGGCACTAAAAAACGACTGCAAAAAATGTTGCAAACAATTACATTTTTTTTTCTTGAATAAAAAGGTTTATGTCTGGGGCAAATCCAATACAAAACATTACTGAGAACAACTCTCCATATTATCAAGCGTAGTGGTGGCTGCATCCTGTTATGGGTATGCTTGTAATCGTTAAGGACTGCAGAGGCAAAATCCCAAAGAAAAAGCTGGTTCAGTCTGCTTTCCACAAGACACAGATGAATTCACCTTCAGCAGGACAATAACATAAAAACACAAGGCCAAATCTGAACTGGAGTTTCTTACCAAGAAGACAGCGAATGTGGACAAGTTATAGTTTTGAAATAAATCTGAGTGAAAATCTATGGCAAGAACTGAAAATGGTTGTCTAGCTTGACAAACAACCAATTTGACAGAGTTTGTAGAATTGTTTAAAGAATGATGGGCAAATGGTGCACAAGCCAGGTGTGGAAAGCTCTTAAGACACTTACTCTGAAAAACAGCTGTAATCACTGCCAAAGGTGATTCTGACATGAATTGATTCCCCTTAGTACTTATGCAATCAAGATAAATAAAACACTAGTTATATATATATATATATATACACACACTTCAATTTTTTTTTTACAAATGTTACAATTTTATTCCACTTTTACATGATTATTACATCAATAATAAACCCACTTTGTAAAACAACAAAATGTGGAAAAGTAATGGGGTGTGAATACTTTCTGAAGGCACTGTAGCTAATTAGCACAGGTGTTCGCGTGTCTTCCGGTTGTTTGTCTTCCGTAAATGGCCATGTGGGAACACTAACCCTAAATAAGGTGTGTAGTAATTTAACCTTTTTTTATGTATTATTATTTTTCGATGATATGAACGCAAGCGATCTCTTTTATTGTTCAGAACAAGCATCGGAGCTCTTAACAAAACTTCCCGCGCAAGATACTATACTGTGCGTTAAAGGTAGTTAAGCGTCTAGCTTACCATTTAACTTTTTATTATTATTTTAAGACAAAACCCCCAAAAATACTGCTCACACTCACAACAGTAATATCTTATGGTGTTGTCTTAAGACGGTGGGAAGAGAAATGTTAATCGACTTCCCATCTACAGTTAGTTGGTTCTATCAGTCTGCTGTAGATAAAGAATAACTGAACTGTGGTTGTTACAAAAACGAGTAGTCTCATGACCAACTGTAGTGGCTGCTTGAAACACGAGTTTACTGTTTTTATAGTTATAGCCTACAGGTCCCAGTAGGGTACATGTAACAATGTATTCAAACATATAAATATACATTGTTAGACAAATACATAATGCGTAGAGCAGTAGCCTACAATATGTAGGAATGGGACCGATTTTGCCTTAGTTAATGAACCTTCTTTTTTTTTTACATCTATACATTTAACTCACTGCCAATGATAGGCCTAATTCTAACAAAGCTACATTTGGCATTGAATATTTCTTCAGAAAATCTCATTCTTTAACATAATTGTTGATCAGTGAATCCATTGTATTCTAAATATGCTCGTCACTGACAGCTCAAACAATATTGGCAAATAAGACCAAAGCAATGATTCCTTTAGGTAAAATCTGAATGTGGAGGATGGGTCATAATAACCGACTGTGCTTACCTGCACACACACACCACTGTCAAAACAAATATTTTCTTCTTGAGTGTGTTCTGTAAACTAAAGAAACCAAAACAATTCGCAATGCTCTCTTATATACGATTTCGTGTGAAGAACGGTAGGCTATATTACCCATTGCAGGACAGTAAGAATGTTTATCTATTTCACTCTTTAAAATAAAAAAAAAATTGAAAAATTGAGCATACCTTACCTTGTCTCACTCAACTCTTGAAACCAAATTCAAGTCCGTCGGCAAATAGCCAACGAAAAGGGGGGCTGTCCTTACTCAGTGAGTGTTGATTGGTTGAGGAGATGTAAAGGCAAAGAGTATCTATTATATTGACAAGAGAGCCGAGTGACCGCTTGTGATCAATGAATGACGGCAAGCGAGATCAGGTAGGACCATTCTAGCCAATGAGAGGGCAGATAACCATATGAACAACAGGCACAACCTAAGTAAGACTGTGTCTCTTACCAGTTCATTCTGGTTTTGTATTCTGATCATGAAGTATAGTAGTCTGTCTGGCTAACTTGTGCTCGCACGTCAGCTTCGCTGAGCAGTGCAGAGCTGTTGGGAAGGAAGTTGTTAAGGAAGTGAGTTTGTGTTTATACAGGACCGCCCGCCCGCCCTCACCTACCGTTAACCAATCATGTCAATATGGCGCCCCCCGCATTGTTACAACATTTGAGAGACGCATAGCTATGAAGTAAAGAGCTCAATTTGGCCTGGCGTGCCTCGATGCTCCGCGATTGCGTCACACCATCCATACGGCGTATCCGACCACATGTCATATGAAGTTTTTAAATTTGTAATTAAATAATTAATATATTTTCTAAATTGTAATTATTTTATTTTTTTATTTTTATTACCAATGTAGAAAAATCTGTATACATACAATAAGTACATAAATAGACAATGATAACATATGATTGGAGGTACAACAAATGACAGATTATACAAAGACCTTAAAAGAAACACACATATTGATTGTTTTAACAACTTTCATATTAGATGAATATACACTGCTCAAAAAAATAAAGGGAACACTTAAACAACACAATGTAACTCCAAGTCAATCACACTTCTGTGAAATCAAACTGTCCACTTAGGAAGCAACACTGATTGACAATAAATTTCACATCCTGTTGTGCAAATGTAATAGACAACAGGTGGAAATTATAGGCAATTAGCAAGACACCCCCAATAAAGGAGTGGTTCTGCAGGTGATAACCACAGACCACTTCTCAGTTCCTATGCTTCCTGGCTGATGTTTTGGTCACTTTTGAATGCTGGCGGTGCTTTCACTCTAGTGGTAGCATGAGACGGAGTCTACAACCCACACAAGTGGCTCAGGTAGTGCAGCTCAACCAGGATGGCAAGCAGCAATTTCAGCAAATTGCAAATCATTGTTGGCTGACTGCAGCAGCAGTAGTACGGGTTCAACGAGCCAAACCCAATATAGTTGGTTACGAATGTTTGATCTTGAACAGAACTTACAACATAAATCAACATGTCTCAATCAAAATTGTACAGAAAAGAGTTGGACTCTGTACCTGAACAAATGTCAAATCATATTTTTTGCCGAGATGGCCAGTCAATTTGAGTATTTTTTAATTTAATTTAATTTTTTATTATTTTTATTAACAACAAATCAATACATAAAGCACATGAGGGAACACAAGCATACATAGATTACAAACAATGGAAAATTGAGCTAGGGGGTACAATATCACATTACAATTACACAAGGACCTTAAGGGACATGCATATACTTACAATTCTAATAGCTTTTTTGTTAGTAGAGCATTTAACCGTCTTAAAATACAGTTCAATTTCTTTTTGTAGGGTACGAAAATGTGTTTTTCTGTTTGTAAATTTACATTTGTGTATATGAAATTTGGCCAAAAGAATAATGAAATGAATTACATAAAAATGTTTCAGCTTATTTCTATTGTATGTAAAGAATCCAAACAGTACATCTCTCCACAACAGTGTAAAATCTTCATAAATGTGTTCAATTATAAACCTACTGATGTCTTGCCACAGTTTTCTTACATGCATACAATGCCAAAAAAGATGCAACACTGTTTCTGAGTGGTCATTACAATAGGAGCAATTTGAGTTGATGTTTTCCTTAAACTTCTTCATATAGTGGTTGGCAGGATAATATTTATGAATCATTTTTAAGGAAACTTCCTTAATTTTGTTAACAAGTAGGTATGTGTGTGGCAACATCCAAACTTTTTCCCAACAGATATTATCAATAAATCTATTCCAATAAGGCATGACATAAGGTATAGATACAATATCCTGCTGAAGCAAGGATCGTATCGCTCTGTTGTTGAATGGACCAAAAGAGAAACAAATCTTTCCTACTGATGAGTCAACAGGGTCAATAGAAGGTAGGCTCTGAGGGTCAGGTCTTGACACGTTCCTGAATAACATAGCAACACCTGAGGGAATGGCATCTAAAACAATTGCAAAATCTTTAGGTGTTACAGGGACCTTGTAAAGTGATAAGAATTCTTTATAACTGAGTAAAAGACCCTCTGCATTTACCAGTTGGCTCACCAATAGGATATTATTTCGGAACCAATATAAGGTATATATGAGGTATTTTTATACAATATATCCCGATTATTCCATATATAATATCTGTGTGGAGAAAAATTGTGTTTATAAATTAAGGACCATGACAAGAGAACCTGCCGATGAAAAGCAGAAAGTTTCACTGGAACTTTGTCAATATTATAATTGCAAAACAACATGAAGTTAAGGCCACCAAAAGTAGAGAAGACATGATGAGGAATAAAATTCCAGATAGAAGTGGGTCTTCTTAGGAATTGTTTTATCCAATTGATCTTAAAAATATTATTTAAAGTAGTAAAGTCCAGAAAATCCAGTCCACCATTCTCATAAGTGCTCATTACAACAGTTTTCCTAATGTAATGGGTACGGTTTCTCCAAAGAAAGTTGAAAAGCATCTGGTCTATCTCCTTGCTTATTTTACTGTCAAGATATAAAGATAGAGCACCATATGTTAGTCTAGAGATACCTTCAGCCTTGGTTATCAGGACTCTACCTTTTAAAGATAAGTCCCTCTGTAGCCATTGATTTAGTTTCTTCTGGGTTTTTTTAATAAGAGGGTTAAAATTTAGTAAGCCTCTAGACTTCTGATCCTTTGTAATGGTTATGCCTAAATGTGTAAGTTCTTCTTTTACTGGAATACCATAATATGAAAGTGTCACACAATCTTTGACAGCTATGAGTTCACATTTATTAATGTTAAGATATAGAGCAGACGCGTTGGAAAAGGATTGTATCACATTGATCGATATGGGAATTTGGTTAGCGTCATTCAGAAAAAGTGTAGTATCGTCTGCCAGCTGGCTTATAATAATTTCTTTACCAGCTATGGAAATACCTTGTACAGGAATATTATTTAAAGAATTTGAAAGAAGTTGGGTGATTAATAAAAACAAGTACGGAGAGATAGGACAACCTTGCCTAATTCCTCTCTTTAACTCAAATCTAGGTGAGGTGCCATGTTTCAATTTGATAGAGCTGTTACCATTTGCATAGAGAGTCTTAATAGCCTTACAGAAAAATTCCCCAAAGCAAAGTCTCTCAAGGGAGTGGAAGAGGAACTGATGCTCTACTGTGTCAAATGCTTCATAAAAATCTAAAAACTAATATGAAGCTATCCCCAGTTATTAGGTCTGAGTAGTCAAGTATGTCTAATACTAGTCTGACATTGTTAGAAATATGTCTGTTCCTCATGAAGCCAGACTGTGTTTCATCAATGATTGCATCCAGGACTTCTTTAATTATTTTTGCAAGTAGTAAGGCTAATATCTTATAGTCATTATTAAGAAGACAAATTGGACGCCAGTTATCGATGAGCAGCACTTATTTTTTAGGCTTAGGTATCAGTGTTATTAACCCCTGACTCATTGTAGGAGGGAGAACATTGTTTTTAATACTCTCTAAAAAGATGTAATTCCATCAACACCTGGTGATTTATTGTTCTTTAGATGTTTGATAGACTCTATAATCTCTTCAACTTTGATGGGTTAATCACACTGTTTAGATTCTTTATCACTGATAGAGTGAACATTATTCAGTGAGTTAAAAAACATGGATTCCTGACAGTACGTAGAGCTATACAATTTTCTGTAAAAATTGCTACAGTATTTAGCAATTAATTTTTGGTCATCTGTAATAACGCCATCAATGTTTAACTTATGGATAGTGTTATTTTTAGAGTGAGATTTCTCAAGTCTAAAGAAATAGGATGAATTCTGTCCTCCCTCCTCAATCCATTTTTTCCTAGATCTAATAAAGGCTCCTTCTGCTTTTAATTGATATATACTGTATTATCCAGTTTATTTTGTAACTCAATTAGTTTCATCTTCTCCTCCCCCAAGAGGTCGGCTGGGGACCTCTGAGAAAGGGAAGTTATCTTAATGATCACCTTTTCCTCCTCAGCTCTTATTTTCTAAGGTATTTGGACATCTCAAATTTAAAGAGCTCCCAGTTCTTGCAACAAGATTTTTCTTCACAAGCCCTTTCCCAAAAGTGTGAGAGCAGATCTTTAACCTCAAATTTAACTATATCATTATTTAATAATGAGCTATTTAGCTTCCAGTAGGATGCTCTACCAAGGTTCGTATCAGGGGTCAATATGTTGATATCAATGTAGTCAATTTGAGTAACGTTAATGTGTATTCTACGTAATGACACCGTTTTACGTTATCACGCAATGACATCACAACGTCATTTAGCAACAAATCAACCTGCCCTGAAAATGAGTTGGCAACACTGGCAGTGAGCACACGGAAAAACAAGATGATTCACCTCTAGCAAAGAAACATGTTACTATTATGTTGCAACTATTGTAACGTGTAAAATCGTTCATAGTTACAATGTGTCGTTTCTTCTACCAGGGCTGAAGATATAAATAGAAATCTATATTTCAATACAGCCAAACAGTTTTGGTGTTGTTTTTAGTAAGATATTAACTATTATTTAACTTACTTTTGATGAATGTGGTCCCCAGGAAGAATTTCTCCGCCTTCTTGAACAGCTAATGGGGATCTGAATAAAAATCATGTGTGAACAGCAATAAAAGCGACATGTATAGGCCTATGCTGTTCCTTACGTTTAGAGAGACATTTTTTAATTTTTATTTATTTATTTAAAAAAAATTGTTTTATTAACAACAAATCAATACATAAAGCACATGAGGGAACACAAGCATACTTAGATTACAAACAATGGACAATCGAGCTAGGGGGTACAATATCACATTACAATTACACAAGGACCTTAAGGGACATGCATATACTTACAATTCTAACAGCTTTTTTGTTAGTAGAGCATTTAACCGTCTTAAAATACAGTTCAATTTCTTTTTGTATTTAGAGAGACATTTATGAATAGGCTACAGTGGCCAGTTACGTACATATGAAACCCATGGACACACATACATTCACGTAGGCTAGCCTAATGTATTTACGTTGTGCTGCAGGATAGCGTGTTCTTTCACACGGTGGCGTTATCTCTCATGACTTCGGTCTCTCCCCCTATTGAAGTGAGTGTCATGTAGGAATCTGGGGGCACCGCTTCCTGCTTGAAAAGGACACCCTAAAAAAGGAACGTCAAAATGGTTCGAAGCAGACAGACCAGAGTACTGTTCCTGAATGACATGGAGCGACTAGAGAGGACTCTGTTCCGACTAGAGCAAGGTATGTAGGCAATGGCCATTCAAATCCTGGGCAACTTCACATTTGCACTTGCGAATAATACAAACAAAAACTACTGGGTATAATTTGTGGAACGTTCCAACAGGAATCTGTTCCAAAAACGTCGTAAAGTACAAGGATGCCCACAAACAACGCATACAAAGTAGCATGACCAATTCACCTCGCTAACTAACCACGTAGTTTATTCTTAACGTTTTAATTCACGTGGTGAGTGAGTATCTTATTCTGCCGCTATACAACTTTGTATGCGTTGTTTGTTGGCAACCTTGTTATTTACGAAGTTTTTGGAACAGACTCAGTCATGCGAATTATAGGCTATTTAAAGTTTGTCATTATTAGACAATTGTTTTTTTGTATGGTGCTATCTTGCTTTTATTTTACCCCCAGGATGGATATTATTCCTGCTGTTGAAAATATAGACATTGAAATGCACATTTAGTTAATGGGGGAGTGGTAGGCTAGGCATGGGCTGAACATTGCTATGCATTTGACACTTGAGTGAAGTAGCCTATCTTGAAATATTCTAGTGAAAAGTTTGCAGCTATAAATAGCATGGTAAAAGGCCTTGTGTTCTCTGTGGCTTAGCTGTACTGTTTCTACTGTTTGGCAAGATCAATTGCTTGGGCGGGCATCACTTCAGACATTGGATTTGTTTTTAAACTGAGTTTTAATGCACATTTGATTGGCAGGACACCATAACAGCTGCCTATGTGTTTTCCAAGTTGACATTTTACCATTAGGACATTATTAGTTCCAGTCATTGTCCAGGGTGAACCTTTCTGATTTCACTGTAGACTCCAGCAGTGCTTTTAGCACATATCCTGCTTGTGTATTACTTGTTATTATATAATGACATACTATTATTATTCTACCATCAGGCTTTGAGCTCCAGTTCCGGTTGGGGCCCACTCTGCAGGGGAGGCATGTGCAGGTCCACACTAACTACCCTGCGGAGGGAGAGAAGTTTGACCGGCTTAAGTTCTGGCCTCTGAACTGGATAAACCCAACAGGGAGAGAGGATGACTCGGACAAGTACTGCAAACTGGACCTGCAGGTGGCAGGGTCCTACCAGTATTACTTTTGTGCTGGGTAAGAAAGCACTGTTTCTTGTTCAGAAGGAGTGTACACACATCTAGTTATTTGCAGGGTACAAGATAGATTCCCGTTCACTGTTCTGTGTGCAGTACTTTCACATTGAATCAAAATGTACTAGATATGTGGGGTTGTTGGTAAGCCAGCACTGTTTATCCACTGTTCTTTTTGATTTCTGACATCTAATCATGATGTGTTCGATTGAAAACAAGACATGAGTCACAATGTAAACTGGTGAATCACAGTTAAATCCCTGTCTGTGACACCAGTCTCCGAGAGTGTCTCAGGGGGAGTGAGATATGCAAAAAACATATTTCCATTTCACGCCTCACACTTGTACAGGTTACCCACTTGCACATGCAGTGAAACAGGACTATATAAGCACCCTATAACCCTAATAATAATTCTAATAATAAATATTATTATTTAACAAACCTACAGGTGATTTTGGGGCTCAACCTCAATAGTCAACCCTTTTATCTCATACACGTTATGCTGTTGATTGATCTCGTTGCCTGTTGTATTGCCTGATCTGGTCTGTGATTCCTAGGACTGAAGAGAAGACTGGTAGTGGCTACATAGTGGTGGACCCAGTGCTGCGTGTGGGTGCTGATAACCATGTCCTACCCCTGGACTGTATTGCCATTCAGACATACCTGGCCAAGTGCCTGGGGCCTCTGGACGAATGGCAGGACAGGCTCAGGGTTGCCAAGGAGACCGGTGAGGGGCAGAATGGGATACCATAGTCAGCTGGCCAACAATCAGAAGCATGGCTATTGTCTTCGTCAGTATAAATGGGTTTTTCTCCTGCTCGGGTTACGTGGTCAGGAAAAATTCCCGTCCTCCTCATAAGTGTCACACTGTCACATATTTAATTTGGTTTAAATTGCTGAAGTAAATAATTATTTTTGAAAGCACAGCAATTGTTTTTGCTTGTTCTTAATCATGTGTCTGCAGTTCAAAAGTACAGATACTAACAAATACAGAGTTCATCTTTATTGGTTCATCGTATAGATTGTGCTGTACAAAGAGTTGTGGTTTGGGGGATAATCACACAGTGGTTGAGATCTGTTTGGTTATACTGGTGGGCATTGACCCATTCTAATATCTGCGAAAAATATTTGCAGTGTTTGTTTCTTAATATCTGTCTGTCCAGACACGCATTGGGTTCATTGCAAAACATGTAACGTACCTATAGCATAATTGTTACTGTGGGTTCATAGATTAACATTTCTCATTCATAATATATTTTTATCTAAACTCTCTCTCTCTCTCTCTCCCTAGGTTATAACATGATCCACTTCACCCCGCTGCAGAAGTTAGGGATGTCTCGCTCCTGCTATTCTCTGGCCGACCAACTGGAGCTCAACCCAGAGTTTTCTACTGAAGGGAAGAACTACACCTGGAAGGATGTGGGCAACCTGGTGGAGAAACTGAAGAAAGAGTGGAACATGGTCTGCATCACTGACGTGGTCTACAACCATACAGGTATTGTTTTAGTATATAGTGCACCACTATAGTCCCTGGTCAAAAGTAATGAACTATTAAAGGAATAGGGCATCATTTGGTGCACTCTACACATGAGCATCGGCTCACACTGTCTCGACACAGTAGGATGAATGCATTCCATTTTGTGAATGGTGGTGTGGTAGGCTACGTAACATACCGCTTGGATATGTAAATACCTATCCATGCTGCCATTTATAGAGACAGGGGATCTCATCTCTAAGCTCTTCAGAAGATAGTGTTTCATGAAGAGTTATGGCTGACCTTCTGGGTACTATTCCCAAGCCACAGGGAAGGCTTGCAGGACTGACTGATAGTAAAATATGGGTTAGCAAAGTCTCTTCTCAGATAACCTGGGTTTGATATAATATATAACTTTGCAGAGGTGATATGTAGTAGCTCCCTTTTTAAAATGGCCTTAATACTCTTCATAATCTTCAGGACAGCAAGTGGCTTTAGTGTCCAGAATTTTCAGATCTTTGAAAATGACATACTTCACAAGTTTAGAATCCAACACAAAACATAAATATTTGCTTGTAAATCTTTCAATCTTTCATCTTTCATAGTCATGGTGTGAACCCATCATAAAATGCAATGGGGTAAATATCAAGAGCCTGACTGAAAATTTCCCATGTTTCTTACCCCTTATCCCTTTCAAATATACCAAATACAGTGTGTTATTTTTTGTGGGTGTTTTACCCCCTTTTTTTCTCCTCAATTTCGATCTTGTCTCATCGCTGCAACTCTCCAGCGGGTTCAGGAAGCGAAGGTCAAGTCATGCGTCCTTGGAAACATGACCCGCCAAACCGCGGTTCTTAACACCCGCCTGCTTAACCCGGAAGCCAGCCGCACCAATGTGTTCGGAGGAAACGCCTTTCAACTGACGACTGAGGTCAGCCTGCAGGTGCCTGGCCTGCCACAAGAGCGCGATGAGCCTAGTAAAGCCCACCCAGAAAAACCCTCCCCTAACCCGGACAACGCTGGGACAATTGTGCGCCTCCCTATGGGACTCCCGATCACGGCTGGTTGTGATACAACCCGGGATCGAACCCGGGTCTGTAGTGACTCCTCTAGCACTGCGATGCAGTGCCTTAGACCGCTGCGCCACTCAGGAGGCCCAATAACAGGGTGTTTTTATACAGCAAAACAAACAATGTTACCCAAGATTCCAGCTTAAAAGGAAATGCATGTATATTTATCAAAATTGTATCATGAATATATTGCAGGGTCATGGTGACTCAGGCCCTTCTAGTAGTTTAAAGGCTATGACAGAGAAACTGGTGCCAGGTTGTAGTGGACTTTGGCAACCACTCAAGTATGGTCAGCAGGACTACTGCCAATGCATTAGCCAGTATGCGAGGAGAGATTTGCATCCTTTACATCATGTGTTAATGGACAGAGGAAGATGGTATGTGAACAGCAGGTTATCCTATATCCTTACTAGAAGTACACAATGAAAATACTGATTTAATAAACATGTTTGACTTCTTGTCACCAAACATACATTTGATCAATTCAATGGTAACAACCATTGTGATAACACTAACAGTACAAATTAATAGAACAATCATGTGTTGGATGTCCATAGCAACGGTGAAAGTTGAAGCACTTAGTCATAAATTGAAACAATCATGTCACAGAGAGCGCACAGTCAAACAACCACATTTATTACAATCCACTATTAGGCAAAAATGTCATCAGAAGCTCAGCTTCACACATTGTGCTGCAGACATGGGGGAGCCATGGTTATCTTTCCACCCCTATCATAAGCACCAATAACTAATGAAGGTGTGAACATGGTGTGGCAGTGTGGCAACATTTTAAACACCCCTCACTCAGTTGCCTTTGAAGACACAGGATGCATCCCAAATGGCATCATATTCCCTATTCCGTGCACTACTTTCTGGTCAAAAGTAGTGTACTATATAGGAGATGGGGTGCCATTTGGGACACAGACAGTGTCATGGAGTGATTGGCTGGTTCATTGCAAAGGGGAATACTTCAATCTGACCTTCAATGTGAAGAGGCTAAATGCTGACCGAGGAAACTGAGACCATGATGCAAGAGCCACAGCTGCCTCTGCAATGTTTGTCCTATGTAAAGGGCAATGGTGTTAGGGTGCACTGCACAACTCCTACCCCTTTAGTGTTTTTAAGTTTATTGATCTCTTAAGTACGACCCGCAAATGACCATTCAAGCAATGTTGAATGTGTTCCAAATATGTCTTATTCCATGACATTGGAGAGAATTCCCTACTGGGGTTAGATCCATTCTTCCTCTGTCATTTTTAACAACTGTTACCTTCTTTCCCTCCTAGCTGTGAGTAAGTGGTTGTGGCTGCACCTACTGGGCACACACTGGTTGAATCAACGTTGTTTCTGCGTCATTTCAATGAAGTGACGTCTGTGCCCAGTGTGTATGGCTACAACCTAGTAACAGTTAGTAACAGCCCCTCTCTCTCCTTAGCTGCTAACAGTAGGTGGTTATGTCTACACCCTGAGTGTGGCTATAATCTGGTGAACTCGCCTCACCTGAAGCCAGCCTGGGTGCTGGACAGGGCTCTGTGGCACCTCACCTGTGACATCGCAGACGGGAAGTACAGTGGCCATGGTGTTCCTGCTCACATCGAGAATGAACACCAACTCCACGTGAGTTGGTTGGGTTACCCTTCTGTTTTGTACTGTATTGAAATAGGAAAATTGTCAATCCAATTAATGAAGAGATATTTTGAGTAACCCTACTTTCAACCCAAGTGTCCCTCTTAGGACAAAGTTGGATTGATTGATTGCCTCCTCTTGTAGATGCTGCGAGGTGTCCTCTGGGATGAGATCTACCCCAGGACCAAGCTGTGGGAGTTCTACCAGGTGAACGTGGAGAAGGCTGTGGAACAGTTCAGGAAGCTGCTTCAGGCAGGTAAGGGCTACCAACCACTCAGGACTTGTATTTCAGTGTCATTACATTGAATTATGTTGAATGGGATGAATGGTGAATGATGTTTTTAATATCACTTGAGCCACCCCAGGAAATCATTTGAAACAAGTTATTTGTGTTCCAGATATTGTGCTTCCACTGTTGAAGTAGCAATCAGCTCGCACTAAACATCTGGTGCACTAATCTTCTTCAGTATTTTTGTGTTTGATGTTTTCTACCCAGGAGGCAAAGCAGTGAGATTAGAGAATGAGGATAAGAAGCGTCTGAGGATCCTCCCGGACCCCCATTGTCGACGCTTCGGTAACACCGTGGACATGACCTCAGCCTTGGAGACCTTCATACCCAATGGGTGGGTTCGCTTTAGGATACACCATTACAGAGAGCACAGAGGGCTAACATGAATAATATGCATGTCAATCTCTCCTGGTCCAAAGTGGAGGAGCGATTAACTTCACTACTACTTGTATTTGTGAGAGGTATTGACATGTTGAATGCACCAAGCTGTCTGTTTGAACCACTGGCACACAGCTCGGACAACCATGCATACCCCACAAGACATGCCACCAGAGGTCTCTTCACAGTCCCCAAGTCCAGAACAGACTATGGGAGGCTCACAGTACTACATAGAGCCATGACTACATGGAACTCTATTCCACATCAAGTAACTCATGCAAGCAGTAAAATTTGATTTCGGGAACAGCAACTGTGAAGCAACACAAACATAGACACATGTATACGAACACACAATACTATACGCACATGTACACATGGATTTTGTGTAGTAGATTTATAGTAGTAGAGTAAAGGCCCGAGTTCACACACTTAATGTTGTGAAATCTTTTATGAATGTACTATAATGTATAACTGTACCACTGGAAGACTAGCTGATGCCTTGGCAGGAACTAATGGGGATCTATAATAAATTCAGCAGCAGACCTGCTCATAGAGTCACTGCTATGCCGATCACCTTTCTTGTAGCGTATTCTACCTTCTATAAGACAATTACTTTGCTTGTTAACCCATCTTTGCATCCGCTAAGACACTTTGCAAGGGTGTTTTAAACCCATTTGAGATAAACAGGAATTCTTTGAAGCAATGATCCAGATTTATCTTAAGATGGGATTTGCTTTGTCACCACTGTTGGGTCTACAAATGCTTCTGTGCCACTCATATAGTTACATATTGCTACACCCGGCATAACATCTGCTAAATATGTGGATGTGACCAATAAAATTCGATTTTGATTTCCAGCAATGAGCCCTCATCCATCCAGGAGTGTTGTAACTGGTTGAGGAACAGACTGGAGGAGCTGAATGTGGAGCGCTATAAGGAGATGCACTACCATGAGGAACAGGCCACCAACTGCATTGTTGGAAATGTAGTGTACGAACGCCTTGCAGACCACGGGCCTAAGTTGGGACCTATTACCAGGAACCATCCAGTGGTGTGTGGATATTTCACCTTCCCGTTTGAGGACAACTTGACCTTTGACCAGGAAATGCAGCTGATGAGCCAGACAGACAAAGCGTGTCACTTCCTGGCCCACAACGGCTGGGTGATGTCAGACGACCCCCTGAGGAACTTTGCAGAGCCAGGTCAGCTGATAGTTCTGTTCTAACTATTTCTACAGACCGGTCGAGTTAAACAGATAGAACATGCTCAGTATTCACATACTTCTCTTTGAAAAGTTTGTAAGGACCTTGGGTATTTACTGACCACTTGACATGAAAACATGTAGTGCCCGAGTGGCGCAGCGGTCTAAGGCCACCAGCGGTCTAAGGCCGTCTCTATCTCAGTCATAGAGACGTCACTACAATCACCCTGGTTCGAATCCAGGCTGAATCACGATGGGTCGTGACTGGGAGTCCCATAGGGCGGCGCACAATTGGCCCAGCGTCGTCCAGGTTTGGCTGGTGTAGGCCGTCATTGTAAATAAGAATTTGTTCTTAACTGACTTGCCTACTTAAATAAATGTGAAATAAAAACATTTGATTTATGGTACATTAGGATTGTTATATCCATCCTATGCCAGAAGATGATAATGTACTTTTCCTTGAGAAATGTGACTATTTTCTAATATAAGGTTTAGATATCATTTGATTTCAACCCAACTAGTGTGATGGTGTGCAACTCCCCTGTGTCCTCCCTGTCTCTAGGCTCTAATGTGTACCTGAGGAGGGAGCTGATCTGCTGGGGAGACAGTGTGAAGCTGCGTTACGGTGAGAAACCAGCGGACTGTCCCTACCTGTGGGCCCACATGAAGAAGTATACAGAGATCACAGCCCAACACTTTGCGGGCGTGCGCTTGGACAACTGTCACTCCACTCCTCTACATGTGGCCGAGGTACAGTATGCTGATCTGACTGTAGATGCGCCATTCATAGCTACATATCCTGGTGAATATTTTCAGTGATACACTTAGGGTGCGTTCGTAAATTCACTTTGGCTATCTCATCTGAGAGTGCGAGAGCGCAGAATAACTGATGAATTTACGAACACGCAACACCCTCTGAATATGACCGGTGTCAGTAAACGTTGGCAATTTCTTTTTTTACATTGTTTACATCTGTGAGCTTGTGTGGCCTACCACTTCGCGGCTGAGCCGTTGTTGCTCCTAGATTTTCCACTTAACAATAACAGCACTTACAGTTGACCGGGGTAGCTCTAGCAGGGCTGAAATTTGACGAACTGACTCGTTGGAAAGGTGGCATCCTATGACGGTGCCACATTGGAAGTCATAATAAGTCATAGTACGCTGAGCACGTGATAACTATAAAGCCCCACTCCACATTTAATTCTAAATGTCTACTGCTTACTTGATCAAATTTTTCAACTAGGCTATAAAAATAATGTTGCATTCTATCTGTGCTGGCTTTTGCTGGCTACCTGAGACCTTAAACAAATAGGTAGGAGGACATTCAGCCTACATTAATAAATAGCTGACAATCAGCCTAAATGGGTAATGGAAGCACTATAACTTTTGTGGTTTTTATTTCGACACTTGGGTTTTGCAAAAAACAAAAAAAATAGTTACGTCGTTATGTCCAGCTGTTTTTACTGATGCAAGATAGTTAAATGGAAATGCACCCTAGCAGGAAATTGTTGCATCTATACTAAACAAAAATATCAATGCAACATGTAAAGTGTTGGTCCCATGTTTCATGAGCTTTTGCCGAAGAATAGAATGTTCCTTTCTCTAACATAAGCCGCCTCCAACGTCGTTTTAGAGAATTTAGCAGTACATCCAACCGGCCTCACAACCGCAGACAACGTGTAACCACGCCAGCCCAGGACCTCCACATCTGTCTTCTTCGCCTGCTTGATTGTCTGAGACCAGCCCTTTTGTGGGGAAAAACACTCCCAGGCCCATGGCTGCACCCCTACCCAGTCATGTGAAATCCATAGATTAGGGTCTAATAAATGTATTTAAATTGACTGATTTCCTTAGATGAACTGTGAAATTGTTGCATATTGCCTTTTATATTTTTGTTCAGAATATTTTCTAACTTTCTAAATTCATGGAAACATACAGTAGCTACTATTCTTGGGCTCCCGAGTGGCGCAGTGGTCTAAGGCACTGCATCTCAGTGCAAGAGGCATCACTACAGTCCCTGGTTCGATTCTAGGCCCACAATTGGCCCAGTGTCGTCCGTCATTGTAAATCCTAATTTGTTCTTAACTGACATGCCTAGTTAAATAAAGGTTTAAAAAAAAGATCTTATTTTTATTGCTCGGCGAAAAACTTTCTGAAGATATTTCAAAGTTTTCTAGATTCAAAATTGGGTTCCCCTAGTCTCAGAATGTGTGATTCTATTGGCTGTTCCTGCCCTTGTGCATTCAGAAAGTATTCAGACCCCTTGACTTTTTCCACATCTTGTTACGTTACAGCCTTATTCTAATATGGATTCAATTTAATTTCTTCATCAGTCTACACACAATATCCCATAAGGACAAAGTGAAAAACAGTTGTTTTTGTGTGTGTGTATATATATATATATATAAAAAACGGCAATACTTTATTTACATAGGTATTCAGAATGTTAAAATAGCTAGTGTCAAATAAATATGTACGTAGTATTCAACAAAACAATTGAACCCACGTAGCCCTTAATGTTATTATGTAGGGAATTATGACACTTCATCATGCATATTAAGGCTTTATGAATGCTACATGTCACCACTCTAAGTGAAGTTTTACCTTGTGCTCTGTAGGCGATGCTGGCAACAGCCAGGGGGGTCAGACCTAACCTCTATGTGATAGCTGAACTCTTTACGGGCAGCGAGCTGATTGACAATGTGTTTGTAAACCGCCTGGGGATTACCAGTCTGGTCAGAGGTACTGCTTCTGCCTTATCGTACTGTCGGACTGTGGGAACTGGACTGATGCATTCTGACTGAGCATGATGCTAAATGTTGGTTCTTTCTTTCCTTCTCTTTCTTTCTTTCGATAATCTTATTCTCTTCTTCTGCCACGGGCTTACTTTGAATCTGACATTTTCATCATACTTATCCTGATCAAATTCTCCTTCATTAATGTATATCTTTACTACCTTTCCCAACACCACTCTCTCCTCCTTTCCCACTATTAACATTTTGTTGCATGGTAATTGACACTTTGCATGGCCCCCCCACCCCGTGTGAGATGTTTTCATATTTTCCCTCTTTCTTGCCTAGCCTGTCCCCCTTCACATCTCTCCTCCTCTCTTGTCTCATATCTAATCTCACTTTCTAAATCCCCTCCTTTCCTCTGTTCCTCCTATCTTTTCTCATCTCTGTCTGATTTCCCCCCCCCCCACACACATGCCTTTCTTGCATTGCATGCCCTGGCTTTGTCCTGTGGTGTGGGTGGCTGTGCTGTGTGTAGTACATGCTGGAGAGAGCTCGCGAGCTGAAGCCTGACCTGTATGTGGTGGCTGAGCTGTTCACGGGCAGCGAGGAGCTGGACAATGTCTTTGTCACTAGGCTGGCCATTACCTCCCTCATCAGAGGTAAGAGCCTGGGTAATGCACAAATGGCACTTAATCTATAGCCTGTCTGCCAGTCTATTTGTGCAGTCTCGCCAACTCCTTGACAATGAGCAATGGAGTTGACGATCACAAACAGATCTGAGACCAGTCTACACATCTGATAGAAATAGAAAAATACATGTTTGCTGTTTTCTGTTTTGCTTCAACATGTGGCATGGATATGTGTTAGTGAAGTTGGCTATTGGCTTTGTTCATGGTATGAAATACCTTTTTTATCAAATATTGATACACGGGAAACTGAATAAATCTGCAATTGATCGCCTCTTGGCTAAAAAAGGACCGTTGGTGGTAATATTTGAAGTTAACTGAATTCATTCACTATTTAAATCAGCCTGGGTTATTTGTTTTCTTATAAATGACTGCAATGACCATATTGGCTATAACCATTTGCCTGTTCTACAATAACAATATAATCTGTCTCTGTCTTCCTCAGAGGCTATGAGTGCAGGGGACAGTCATGAGGAGGGCAGGCTGGTCTACAGGTTTGGTGGAGAGCCTGTGGGCTCTTTCGTCCAGCCCAGCCTCAGACCTCTGGTGCCCTCTATCGCCCATGCCATGTTCCTGGATGTTACTCATGACAACGAGTGCCCTGTCCAGGTAGTTTGCAGTATGTAGCTGGGGTTACCCATGACAAGTCCCCTATTCAGGTAGTGTATGTTGTTACCCATGACAATGAGTGTCCTAATTAGGTAGTATACAATATGTCACTGGAATTTGTCAACATCCCTATTTATACCGAATTAAAATATAAACACAACATGTAAAGGGTTTGTTTCAGGAACTGACATTAAAGATCCACATTTTTTTCCATAAGCACAAAAAGCTTATTTCTCTCAGATTTTGGGCACAAATTTGTTTACATCTCTGTTAGTTAGAATTTCTCCTTTGCCAAGATAATCCATCCACCTGACAGGTGTGGCATATCAAGAAGCTGAATAAACATGATCATTACACAGGTGCACCTTGTGCTGGGGACAAAAGGCCGCTCTAAAATGTGCAGTTTCATTACACAACACAATGTCACAGATGTCTCAAGTTTTGAGGAATTGGCATGCTGAATGCAGGAATGTCCACCAGAGATGTTGCCAGATAATTGAATGTTGAGTAAAGTCTTTGCAGATGAGCAGGGACCCTGAGCATTTTTTGTTTGGTGTTTTTGAGAGTCAATAGAAAGGCCTCTTTAGTGTCCTAAGTCTTCAGAACTGTGACCTTAATTGCCTACCGTCTGTAAGCTGTTAGTGTCTTAACGACCGCTCCACAGGTGCATGTTCATTAATTGTTTATGGCTCATTGAAGATCTGAAGTTATTTGGATTTTTACTAATTATCTTTGAAAGACAGGGTCCTGAAAATGGGACGTTTCTTTTTTTGCTGAGTTTGTAGTAGTGTTATTGTTGATCGATGTTGTGACTGTTTGTTGGTGTTATTTATTTACTATTCCTCTTCTGTGTTGTAGATTCGCTCTGTGTACGACTCCCTCCCGAGCTCTGCTATCGTCTCCATGGCCAGTTGTGCTACAGGCAGTACTAGAGGATATGATGAGCTGGTCCCTCACCAGGTATGAAAAAGGGCCATGATTATCAAAAGTGTGTGTCTTTGTGAGCGTGTTGTAAAGTGAGTTCACTTCAAAGACAAAACTGTAAGCTAAAATCTCTTCTATATTTATCTTGTCTATATTGAAACTGCTGACAATGTATGAAACGGACAGTGTTTAGTTCTACGTTTGATTCCAACTTCCTGTGTGTTCTTTGTGCAGATCTCTGTTGTGAAGGAGGAGCGCTTCTATCCAAAGTGGAACTCTGAGGCCAAGCCCTCCTCTGCAGGGGAGGTGAACTCCCAGAGTGGTATCATCGCTGGGAAACTGGCCCTCAACAAGCTGCACCAAGAACTGGCCTCTAAGGGCTTCTCGCAGGTTAGATGGACTTCTAAGATCCACTCTGAGACATGCACTGGGCACATAGCCATGGGTACGGATGGGCAGCTATAAAGCATGCTCAATACAGAATCTCTATGGAAAGTGCTTTCTAGTCCAGGACCAGGCTTATTGAAAATGGCCATCCAGAAACTGGACATGGGGAACTAAACTGAATTGCTCAGCAAGGGACTTAACCTGAGAGAAGCGGAAACACTTTTGAGGGAATATTGAATTGTAGAGTTGCAGAGTAAGTGCTTCTACTGAAGAACACAACAAAGAAGTGTGCGTGTGTGTGTGTGTTTGTTTTGCAGGTATATGTGGACCAGGTGGATGAGGATATAGTGGCAGTAACCAGACATTGCCCCAGCACACACCAGTCTGTGGTAGCTGTGTGTCACACTGCCTTCAGGAACCCCAAGACCTATCAATATAGACAGGAGGTTCCCCCCATGTGCATCCCAGGTACAGTACCCCAGTTTCCCTCAATCCTACTCCTGGAGAGCCACAGCCAAAATAACAAAAGCCAGAACTACTGTGGCTCTCCAGGAGCCAGATTGAGTATCACCGCAGTAGGCTATCTATCACTAATCATCTTGATATCACTTCCTTTAGTAGTTTCCATGAAAACCCAGATCAGGTCAGTGTCGACTGTGTTCTCCTGCAGGTAAAATAGAGGAGGTGGTACTGGAGGCCAGGACCGTGGAGAGGATAACTGGGTCGTACCAGAAAGACCGGAAGAGCATCAACGGTCTCCCTGACCACACATTAGAGATCAGAGAACACATCCAGGTAACACGAGAACAGCACCATGGAATTACTACTTTACACCCTGGTTTAGAATACTAGTTGCAAGCTTATCCCTCTAGTCTATCATTCCTTTCTATTGAAAGAAGTGGGCCAGGATTTGCTCAGGTCGCAGAGTTGGCCATGTTTGTTTTCTTGTTGAATGGTTATGGTAGTCTCATACACACTTGGTAAATTACAGAGTGTAGTGTAGCACAAAACAGGTTTTGTTCTTGGGTCTCTTCATTCCAACCACCTGTATATGAATTCGACTTAATTTGAAAGACACTGATGGTGTAAACACTTTCTACTCCAACTGTCTTGCAGCTACATGACAGCAAGATTGTGAAACAGGATGATGTCATGTGTAAGGGCCGCAGTGAATTTGTCCAGGAGATTGAATTCGAACACCTCAGCCCTGGTAGTGTGATAGTGTTCAGGTAAGAATACACTGTCCTATTGAGGTCATTTCACGTGCTGTATATATCAAGTGTCTAGGAGTAGGAGTCTCCCCCGTGTCCATACCATATGCATTTATGATCGGAAAAACCAAAACTGATCCTAAATCAGCACTCCTACTCTTGAGTCATGCCTTACGAGTCTGTAACCCGTGGTCTTTGTCCCCAGGGTGAGTCTGGACCCCAGGTCCCAGGAGCTGGTGGGGGTTCTGAGGAGACACCTGGTCCAGTTCAGTGACCATTACAAGACGGGCAGTATGCCTGACAACAACGCCCCAGCCATACTCACTACTCCTCTGGCAGCGTACGTATACTCTAGATAATTCTTTCACTTGGTAAATTGATGGTTACTTTTGTAAGGAATCTCAGCCCATAACTCTGCTAATATCTGACCCATTAATTGCAACATAAGACATGTTAACTAATTAAGCAACTGCTGTAAGACTTTTTCATAGGCTGTCTTCCACTGGTAAATGTTAATCCAGCCTACTGTTAATCTTCCTACCTGTCTGCTCCCTCCCAGTATTATGTCCAAGGTGACCCTGGCGGACATGAACGTGTTGCTGTTCCGTTGTGACGCTGAAGAGCAGGAGGACGGTGGAGGCTGCTACAACATCCCTTCCTGGATGAGTCTCAAGTACGGAGGCCTGCAAGGTACAAAACAAGGGGCTTTCTGGAAAATCATGACTCCTACTGCATGCATATTGCAGTGTTCACCGTTTTGTGCCGGGAACCGTAAAACTATGATCTTTCATTTACCAGTCAGGACCGCCAAGCTACCCTTCCTCCTTTTAGGGACTAATTACATTGAAATGGATATGTATGATGAGTTTGTTTGTCAGATGGAGTAACCTCTTTTGACACTCACAGGTCTGATGTCGGTGATGGGGGACATTCGTCCCAAAAACGACCTGGGACACCCCTTCTGTGACAACTTGAGACGGGGAGATTGGATGATCGACTACGTCAGCAACCGGCTGGTCATCAAGGGAGGAGCACTGGGCGAGGTAAAACATGACAAACCTCACCATGGTGGCATCCCAAATAGCACTCTGTTCCCTATGTAGTGCACCTCTCAAAAGTAGTGCACTAGTGCATAGGGAGTAGGCTGCTATTTGGCACCCAGATCTGGTCAAGATGATGTCTATTCCTTTGGGTCCACTCAAATGTTTTTGAGAGCCATGGTGATTCTTCAATTGGAACTTTACAGATCCTTACCAAGCCTTACCACTCATACACTCAGCATCATTGTTGTATTGCATTGATTATGTCTATTTAGCCTGCTAACTGGCCATAGACACACACAGTTTTGCTGTTTTAATTAATATGTCTCTTGATGTCCCTTCAGGTAGGCAAGTGGTTCCAGGCCATGTTTACCTATCTGAAGTGCATCCCTCGCTACCTGGTGCCATGCTACTTCGACTCCATCATTGTTGGGGCTTATACCACCGCCTTGGATATTGTGTTCAATAAAATGTCAAAGTAGGTTGAATAAAAACCAGCTATTCCTATTCATAAATGAAATCGAAACATCTGAATTTGTAGTACTTAAAAATAAAATTGTACAAAAATAATTCTGTTCTGAATGAAAGGTGAAACTTGAAATCATTCCTCAAACTTCTAAATTCAGCTTGTCATCTCTGTGTGTTTGTCCTCTGGTTCTCTAAGCTTCATCCAGACCGGTTCCACCCTGGTGAAGCAGTTAGCTCTGGGCTCAGTACAGATGTGTGGAGTGGGCCTGCACCCCGCCCTTCCCCCCCTGGCACCCACGCTGCTTGACGTGCCCTACCGTCTCAATGGGGTTACCAACGAGAAAGAGCAGTGCTGTGTGTCACTGGCTGCAGGTAAGGCATTTCATTCAATACAACTCTATTCTGGGCAATCCCTACTGGGGACCAGCCAATCAGTCTATATACTTACAGATACATCCACACACTTTAGCTCTCTCTCTCTCTCTCTGTCTCTCTCTGTCTCTGTGTTACCGGTTGGCTAATGGTTGTCTGTCTGATGTTACAGGTCTTCCTCATTTTGCGGCTGGGATGGTGCGTTGCTGGGGCCGGGACACTTTCATGGCACTGCGAGGTCTGATGCTGGTGACAGGAAGACACCTGGAGGCCAGGTACGTGTCACATTCTCCAGTAGAACATTGGAGTCCTATCTGATGAATGGGTATATATTTCAATTTTTTTTTTTTTTTAAAGTAACAAACTCCAGTACAACTGTGGTCTTGGATGCTGCCAAACAATTGAATGGATTTCACACCAGTGTTTTGTTTGCCCTTCATCAGAGTTCATCAGAATCCTTTAATTTCTGTCACTGTTTTCCATAGAAACATAATCTTGGCGTTCGCTGGCACCCTGAGGTATGGCCTGATCCCCAACCTGCTGGGACAGGGGACTGGCGCCCGCTATAACTGCCGTGACGCAGTATGGTGGTGGCTGCAGTGCATCCAGGACTACTGCAACATGGTGCCTGACGGAGTCAACATCCTCATGTGCCCTGTGTCAAGGATGTATCCCACCAATGTGTCCCAGCCACAGCCCGCTGGAGCCTGGGTGGGTTCACACAAACACACGCACACACACACACACACACACTCTACAGCCCGCCAGTGCATGAGTAAGGGGCATGGTGGTCTCGCTTCGTCACCGCAAGACTTTAAGTCTGGCTCATGAGACTAGGGCATGTCTGGGGTCAAACGGCTTGGTTATAGCAGCCTATTGATATGACATACTCTGTAGATCTGACGATGCAGTCCAAAAACATGTGCTTATTGTTAGAAGTTCAAACAAGCACTTTTAGACAGGACCGTTAGTCATTTAGTCATTCCTTAATGTCTGCCCATATTAAATTGTATCTGTGATGTTAACTCTGCAGATCCAGCCCCTGTATGATGTCATTCATGAGGCGATGACGTGTCATATGCAGGGGACGGAGTTCAGGGAGAGGAACGCTGGACCACAGATAGATCGCAACATGACCGATGAAGGCAAGATAAACACGTGCACACACATTACACACACATGCAAATCTAGAGGCGTGGTTGATGAGCTATTTACGTGTTTTATCATACCGATTTTTGTCTTTCCCTACCAGGGTTTAATGTTGAGGCCAAGGTGAATGAAGACACTGGGTTTGTCTATGGAGGAAATCGCTTCAACTGCGGGACATGGATGGACAAGATGGGAGAGAGTGACAAGGCTCATAACAAAGGAATCCCAGCTACACCTAGGTACTGTTTTCCTCTCCTTTGGTAAAGAGTTGCTTGTCTTCACTCAGTCTAGGACAAGCCTACATATCCATAGTAATCTATTGTAGTATGTGCAGTGCTTGTTCTTTTCCCCTTGAGTTAAGTGTTTTCACAAGGGTGTGCATGTTTGTGCCTGCGTGTCTTCCAGGGATGGCTCTGCAGTGGAGATAGTGGGTCTCTGTAAGTCCACAGTGCGCTGGTTAGTGGACCTTCATACGCACGGCTTCTTCCCTTACGCAACCCTCACCATCCTTAGTGATGGTACGTTCTGGAATAAACCCAAATCTTCATGTTTTTCCCAGCTTTCTCACATCCTCAAATGTTACAATATTAGACCATTATGACAATTGGGATACTACTACATAGTAATTTCAGATGTTGAAATTTGTATTTTAAACAATAACCTCACTAAAATTGTAAAATTGCTTGGGGGGGTTTTCTCCATAGTGAAGCTAGACATATCTGTTCTCTTCTAGGTCGTAACATCTCTGTGCCCTATGAAGAGTGGAACAGAAAGATCCAGGCGAACTTTGAGATTATGTTTTACGTGTCTCACAACCTTCAGGACCCCAATGAGAAACACCCAGACCTGGTGCACAAGAGAGGCATCTACAAGGACAGCTATGGGGCCTCCAGTCCCTGGTGTGACTACCAGCTCAGGCCCAACTTTGCTATCACCATGGTGGTGGTAAGCACGGCTCATTTTAACTGCCTCATTAGCCTTGTAACTAATGTCCTATCGTCCTGTCCAAGGAATGGACAACATCAAACTGCCTCATGCTAAAGAAACGGGAAGATAGGCCCCTACTATATGGGCCGATCTGGCACTGATGAGGCTTACCTACTTACCTCATCGGTGTTGAAAAGACTAGGCTAGTCAGTGCTCTGGGTAACCCTAACCCTCTCAATGTGGGTGTACTGAGTTTACCAATGTATTTGTGCTGAACATTATTTGAGTCTTGCAAACCCAATTTACAAAGATGTATCACTTTTACAAGTTGTCGTCTTAGGTCAAGTATCTCACCTCTGTGTGTACCTTCTCTCTCTGTGTTCTCCAGGCTCCAGAGCTGTTCACAGTGGAAAGGGCCTGGGAGGCACTAGAGATGGCAGAGAATAAGCTGCTCGGCCCCCTGGGAATGAAGACCTTAGATCCAGAGTGAGTGGGATGCTTCATCCATACCCCCATTTACAGTAACACATTCACTCTGTTGCTTTATTTAGACAGCTCGGAACTGCAGAGAGGGTAGAGGACAGATCAAGAGGATCAACAGTTACGAAATTGGTGGCGTATCAGGAATTCGCTACAAAGTAGTCTGGAGACCTACTAGACTAGACCAATGGTGTATACAAACCCTGGATTTCTGATGCTATGTATTGGCCAATGAGAGTCTTTGAAGCCACCGCATTGTTACTCCTCACAAGAAAGCAGTCCTCCGTAGGAAAGAATGCTATTCTATAGTATCCCAATTAATTATTTAATGGACAAATTGACAGGTATTTAGGAATATATTTATTGTAGTGGGGACATGCAGTAACGGGAGTACTCTCAAAAAATACACCTTTTAAGGTAAATGTTTTTATGTTCAGTTCACATAATATAATTTAAAAGTATTTATTAAGGTGTCTGTAATATATTTAGCAAAAATGAATGTAGACATTAGTAAATGAATTTTTATAGCTTCTCAAATATTTTTTTACAATGGTGGAAGATTAGAAAAATGGGTGTGCAGGGCTTCAAAACAGCGCCCCCTGTCCGTCGTGTAGGGTTTACACACATTAGACTAGACCAGGTTTTCCCAAACTCTGTGTAGTGTTAGGGCAAAAACCATAACTTACACGTCTTGTGGTCCCGAGGACTGAGTTTGGGAAAAGCTGGACTAGACCCAGTTCTGGCACCACAGTCATTCTTTATCTCATTCCTGTCCTCCTTGTCCCACAGTTAACATTTTCTCTCTTTCTTTCGCCTCATAAAGTGACATGAAGTACTGTGGTGTCTACGATAATACTCTGGATAGTGAGAATTTCAATGTTGCTAAGGGCTTCAACTACCATCAAGGACCTGTAAGTACATTTATTGCAGCCCACATAAACATTAGTCAGTAGACAGGAACTTAATGGTGATTGTATGGTACCAAACTAGGGTTCGTGTTCCCATGTGGGGTCACCTGATTTGAAAATTAGGTCGCCAGAGAAACTTGGTTCATAGAACCGCGGTTACGTGAGTAACCTCTAACATCTGCTAAATGCTGTTGTGGCAAACAGAATGGTTTCTGTTTTCTTCCAACAAATTTAGCTCTAACATTTGAACGGTTGGTGGTGTCATGACCACAATCCTGAAAGCTTAGACTCTCATGAATATGGACGTTCTGTATTCCTCCACGATCCTCAGAAGCCACGCAGGACTCGTTAGAAGAGTGGACAGGACCAGGCACCAAATCAAACTGGGCAAAAAAGAACATTGAAAGCAATGATGACAGGGATTGACATTAAGGTCTGAAAGGCACTTGCCCATCATGCAATACAAGAGTATTTTGGGGTTTCCAAAAAAATTATGATCACTTGCCTGAAAATGAAAATTAGACATGGGCGCCATGACCAGTGGAAGCAAAAATAGCCCCATAGCATCAAATATCCACCATATTTTACAGTATATATTCTGCATATGCTTCTGTTTTTCAACACCAAACCCACCACTGTGTGGCCAAAGAGCTCTATTTTCATGTCATCTGACCATAGCACCGGTTCCAATCCAAGTGCCAATGCCGTTTATCAAACTCCAGGCGGCGCTATGGTGACATGACATGAAGGAAAAAAAGCTCTTTGGATACACGCACACGACTTGTGTGTTTGGCGTCTCAAAAAGGAAGCATATACAGAAAAGTACCTCAAACCTACAGTAAAATATGGTGGTGCATCATTGATGTTATGGGGCTATTTTGCTTCCACTTGTCCACTTCCCTTGTTAAAGTCAACAGCATCCTGAGGGTGCTGGAGTATTAAACTAGTTTTTCTTTAGATTTTGTTTTACTACTTGTTAAAGAAAATCTCTTTCTCTGAGCAATTGTATTAGTATGACATAATATAAGGGGGAACCAAGGAGATCAGTACTGGAATTATTTGTATTTTGGTTGTTGTCAGTAAAATAATTCTCACTGCATGCTGACTGCCATGAATTCCATAAATTATCTGTCGATGTGGAGGAACCACAAAGATCAGTTTTAGGCTACTAGAATGATTTATTAATACAAAAAACTCAATCACCTGCAGAATGGTGCAACCTCAGAGCAGGCTTAATTTGTGACTGCTCAGTTCACTTGCTTCGGGCAATGGGTCAACCCTTAATGTCAATACCTGGATGTTCTTTTCTACACAAAGTCATCAGGTCGACACTGGAAAGTGATGTTTTCAACTAAAATTATGGAAGCGGGGTACAGAAGAAATTTTTCCCAATTGAAACCAGTTCAGCCAAGCATGAATTCAAGCGATAATGACACAAAGTAAAAAATAAAAAGGTTTTGTATTGTAACTGGATTATAGCTCCTGTCTAAATGTTGTGAATTATATATATTATTATATATATCTACCAGTCTGGTTTAATGAGTGTTAGCATGCTAATAGCACACCATGTACACAAAAATGTATATTTTTAAGGGTTATGCAGTAGGTTGATAACGATATCACCAGAGTATGTTGTATCAGACATTTCAAATAAAATGTAAAACTAATGAGAAAACAGTCATGGTATTTCATTTTAAGAGAATTAACTAGATTTAGCAAGGCAATGTTGGGGCTAATTTGAATGGGCTCCAACAGCAGATTTAGGGGATCTCAGTACCACCCACGTGACTGCAGTGAAACATCACTTTGTGGGGGCTCCTAAACAACTATTGCCTGATGATCTTTTGAATTTCCCAATAGGTTTCTGAAGCATTTTAGCCACTTCAAGCCGTACTTCCTTCAGATTAAGATTCTTTCAACGTAATCTGACTGATTTGTAATACTGTCAAGGCCCCAAATAAAAAAGTTACATTGGCTGCTGATTGCATCACTGTTTTTGCATGGTGGGGTCGCGCTTTAAAAAAAATATATATATATTTTTATATATCACTAATATTTTTATATAAAAAAATGTTTTTACATTTCACCTTTTTTATTTAACTAGGCAAGTCCGTTAACAAATTCTTATTTACAATGATGGCCTACACCGGCCAAACCCGGACAGCGCTGGGCAAATTATGCACCACCCTATGGGACTCCCAATCCCGGCCGGTTGTGATACAGCCTGGATGGGGCCACGGGCCAATAAAGTTTGGGAGCCCCTGCACTATGGTAACCGTAAATGTGTGTTTCCCTCTCTTAGGAGTGGCTCTGGCCAGTCGGCTATTTCCTACGGGCCAAACTGTACTTTGCCAAGAAGATGGGGCCAGAGATATACGACAAGACTGTGTACCTGGTGAAGAATGTCCTCTCTAGGCATAACATCCACTTCGAGAGGTAAGACACAAGCACAAAGACTTATTAGGTGACTTCAAATGCTATAATGTTCTCAATTGTTTTAACAACAATTCAGGTGAAAGGTACCCTCTTGAGGATAGTGAGACGCTAGCGTCTCAAGTGGCCAATTGCCTGGGGAAATGCAGAGTGCCAGATTCAAATAAAATTCTATAACATTCAAACTTTCATTAAATCACACATGCAAGATACTCAATTAAAGCTACACTCGTTGTGATTCCAGCCAACATGTCATATTTTTAAAATGCTTTTCGGCGAAAGCATGAGAAGCTATTATCTGATAGCATGCACCCATCAACCAGTAGTAAACAAAAGAACTAGCGTAGCAGGCGCTACACAAAACGCTGAAATAAAATATAAAACATTCATTACCTTAGACGAGCTTCTTTGTTGGCACTCCAATATGTCCCATAAACATCACAATTGGTCCTTTTTTTCGATTAATTCCGTCCATGTATACCCAAAATGTCCATTTATAAAGCAAGTTTGATCCGGAAAACAACAGCTTGCCAAAACACAACGTCACTGCAAAACATTTCAAAAGTTGCCTATAAACTTTGCCAAAATATTTCAAACTACTTTTGTAATACAACTTTAGGTATTTTTAAGCGTTAATAATCGATCAAATTGTAGACGGGGCAATCTGTATTCAATAGAGCAAGTAAACAAACCATGCACCTTTTTTCATCTTGCGTAACTCTCAACAGTGTAACGTTGTTCCAGGATGTGCTTCTTCTTCATTGCACCAATGATTAACTTCAACCCAATTCCAAAGACTGGTGACATCCTGTGGAAGACATAGGAACTGTAAAATGGTCGCTATCAAATATCCCTTGGCAAAGACAACTGAGGGAACGGTCAGAGGCAAAAAAAAAAAAATAAATTCTGAACAGTTTTTCCTCTGGGTTTTGCCTGCTACATAAGTTCTGTTATAGTCAGACCTGATTGAAACGATTTTAGAAACTTCAGAGTGTTTTCTATCCACACCTACTAATCATAAACATATAATATATTCCTGGCATGAGTAGAAGGAAGTTGAAATTGTGCACGCTATTTATCCAAAAGTGAAAAGGCTGCCCCCTATCCTTAAGAAGGTGTACATTACTTTTTTTTATTGTTTCACTCAATTGATATGATTGATTATAATTGTCACATAATCAATATTGTCTTTTATCACCCACCAGATCATCTTGGAAGGGTCTACCTGAGCTGACTAATGAGAATGGCCAGTACTGTCCCTTCAGCTGTGAGACTCAGGCCTGGTCTATCGCCACCATACTGGAGGTGCTGCATGATCTGTAGATGGAGAATATCTTATTTTCTTTTGCAGTTTTCAAAAATATTTCCTTTATGCAATATTTTCGTGAAGCCCTTTTAACCATTATCACATACCATAGCTAGAACCATGTGGCTATCTCTACAAAACTGCCTTAAACAACATAAACCCCTAAACCTCTTTGTTACATGTTGATATCGATGTCAATGTATGCTTTCATAAATGTGGCTTGCATGTTCATTGTAGTCAATACATATTTAATTGCTTTAAAATCGGTTAGACTATTCAGTACATTCAGAAGTACTTTTTTCTTAATTCTGCATTCTCATCGCTGCAGGGATGAATTGTCCCTTCTTCCCATTCTAAATGCTTTCTCATACTATATATATATTATTTTGTCCTTGTGACTGATGAGACGTTAAACTGTGAATCAGAAATATGAATCAGATCCACCACAAGAATATGCTTCACATGCTACACCACCATAATAAAATAAATATTTTATAAAATCACATTTTTGTTCCAATCCAAACTTGTGTGGATAACACCAGTAGAAATAAATCATGAAGTAATCCTCTCTTGCTGTTTTGTGCATTGTCATGATTCACCCCCTCTTTTCTGCAAAGTCATGGTTCACTTATCCCCTATTACTGGAAGACCTCACCCCCTACGGATTCTTACTGTACATACTGGAAGTGGCATTGCCCAACGTACTGACATTTTTACCAATTAGCTGTGTAGAAACAAAGGAGATTCAACCAACAGTACAGTTTCAGTGCCACTCACATCCTGTCATGTTCAATTATCCTGTCAATATTAATCATTACAAAAAGGAAAACACTCTTGTGTAATTCCAGTCATCGTCCTTGGTACCTTTGTCATAGATTGGTTGTAGATTGTTTTCAGTCATTTCATTGAAATTATTATAATGTTCTACTGAAACTAGATGTCTGTTCAACGTCTAGTTTTGATTTACATTTGGTTGAGTTGTCAACTTCCATGTATTCAATGTGAAATCAAAGAAATATCACCCTGCCATTGGATTTTGGTTATTTATTTAAGAAATTACGTGAAACAACATTGATTCAAACAGTTCTTGCCATACAAAGTTCCATCTTCTGTGGACACAGTTCGTCTTTCTAAAGCCTCGGCTCCAGGCTTCGTTCACGTTGTCTTTTATTGTCGCTTAATGGGAAGGGTGGGTGTTTCAGCACATACAGTGAATTCAGAAAGTATTCAGACTCCTTTTTTCCACATTCTGTTACAGCCTTATTCTAAAATTGATTGAATTGTTTATTTTCCTCATCAATCTACACACAATACCCCATGATGACAAGCAAAAACTGAAATCAAATTTACATAAGTATTCAGACCATTTACTCAGTACTTTGTTGAAGCACCTTGTGCAGCGATTACAGCCTAGAGTCTTCTTGGGTAGGATGCTACATGCTTGGCACACCTGTTTTGGGGGATTTTCTCCCATTCCTCTCTGTAGGTCCTAGCAAGCACTGTCGGGTTGGATGGGGAGCATCGCTGCACAGCTATTTTCAGGTCTCTCCAGAGATGTTCGATCAGTTTCAAGTCCGGGCTCTGGCTGGGCCACTCAAGGACATTCAGAGACTTGCCCCAAAGACACTCCTGCATTGTCTTGGCTGTGTGCTTAGGGTCATTGTCCTGTTGAAGGTGAACCTTCGCCCCAGTCTGAGGTCCTGAGTGCTCTGGAGCAGGTTTTCATCAAGGATCTCTCTATATTTTGCTCCATTCATCTTTGCCTCGAACCTGACTAGTCTCCCAGTCCCTGCCGCTGAAAAACATCCCCACAGCATGATCCTGCCACCACCATGCTTCACCCTAGGAATGGTGCCAGGTTTCCTCCAGATGTGACGCTTGGCATTGTCAGTCCAATGAAGTTCAATCTTGGTTTCATCAGACCAGAGAATCTTGTTTCTCATGGTCTGAGCGTGTTTAGGTGCCTTTTGGCAAACTCGAAGCGGGCTGTCATCTGCCTTTTTACTGAGGAGGGGCTTCCGTCTGGCCACTCTACCATAAGGGCCTGATTGTGGGAGTGCTGCAGAGATAGTTGTCCTTCTGGAACGTTCTCCCGTTTCCACAGAGGAACTCTAGAGCTCTGTCAGAGTGACTGAGTTCTTGGTCACCTCCCTGACCAAGGCCCTTCTCCCCCGATTGCTCAGTTTGGCCAGGCAGCCAGCTCTAGGAAGAGTCTTGGTGCTTCCAAACTGTACTTGGGGGCCTTCAATACTGCAGAAATGTTTTGGTACCCTTCCCCAGATCTGTGCTTCGACACAATCTTGTCTCTGCACTCTACAGACAATTTCTTCGACCTCGTGGCTTGGTTTTTGCTCAGACATGCACTGTCAACTGTGGGACCTTATATAGATATGAGTGTACGTTTCCAATCAATTTAATTTACAACAGGTGGACTCCAAGTTGTTGTAGAAACATCTCAAGGATGATCAATGGAAACAGGATGCACCTGAGCTCAATTTGAGTCTTACAGCAAAGGGTCAGAATACGTACATTTGGTATTGCCGTTTTTATTTTTAATACTTATGCACACATTTCTAAAAGTCTGTTTTTGCCTTGTCATGGGGTATTGTGTGTAGATTTGAGGTAATGTTTGTATTTAAACAATTTTAGGATAAGGCTGTAGCATAACAAAATGTGGAAAAGTCAAGGGGTCTGAATACTTTCTGACGGCACTGTATGTCCTAGGGAGAATCTCAATTGCATACTCCTCACGCCCTCTCCTCACCTCCTCAAAACCCATTGGATGAGAACGCAAGAGGTCCCTCCCCTCATGGATTTTGAGAAAGATGCAATCAGAGGGGACACAAGAAGTAGGCAATTTAGATTCTCCCCAGTCTTGTTCACCAGACACTTCCTTTTTAATTGTGTCCAGGACCGCATCCAAGTAAGTCTGCAGCGCAGAGTGAGGAGTAGCCTTCCACCTAGTGAAATAACATCACTTACCAATGTTAACATAGGCCTGCTATTGGAAGTTGGTATAAAGTGAATAATAACGTTATTTCAACTATTTATTCTCAATGCCCTTTAGTGTTATGTTATGAGCTGATAGTAGATACATTTAAATGTAAGCTTTAACAAAACTGTATATAAATATGTAACATGTCCATCTAAAAAAAGTATTTAAAATTCTTTTGACTGTATTCTTATAATAAAGTCCTTCTGAAGCTCTTTAAGTTGGGATGATGTCATGTAGGCTAGCTTTGAAGGAGAGGCTCCTTCACTAGAGACATCATTGGACTCATTTTTAAATGTGTATGAAAGTTATTAATTTAGAGCAAGTATATTTTGTATTCATTCATCAACATTCAAATCCTTCCATAAACAGTGCTTACTACACTGCTAAAAAAAAGGGAACACTAAAATAACACATCCTACATCTGAATGAAATATTCTTAAATACTTTTTCTTTACATAGTTGAATGTGCTGACAAAATCTCACACAAATGATCAATGGAAATCAAATTGATCAACCCATGGAGGTCTGGATTTGGAGTCACACTCAAAATTAAAGTGGAAAACCACACAACAGGCTGATCCAACTTTGATGTAATGTCCTTAAAACAAGTCAAAATGAGGCTCAGTAGTGTGTATGGCCTCCACGTGCCTGTATGACCTCCCTACAACGCCTGGGCATGCTCCTGATAAGGTGGCGGATGGTCTCCTGAGGGATCTCCTCCCAGACCTGGACTAAAGCATCCGCCAACTCCTGGACAGTCTGTGGTGCAACGTGGTGTTGGTGGATGGAGCGAGACATGATGTCCCAGATGTGCTCAATTGGATTCAGCTCTGGGGAACGGGCGGGCCAGTCCATAGCATCAATGCCTTCCTCTTACAGGAACTGCTGACACACTCCAGCCACATGAGGTCTAGCATTTTCTTGCATTAGGAGGAACTCGGGGCCAACTGCACCAGCATATGGTCTCACAAGGGGTCTGAGGATCTCATCTCAGTACCTAATGGCAGTCAGGCTACCTCTGGCGAGCACATGGAGGGCTGTGCGGCCCCATGAAATGCCACCCCACACCATGACTGACCCACCGCCAAACCGGTCATGCTGGAGGATGTTGCAGGCAGCAGAACGTTCTCCACGGCGTCTCCAGACTCTGTCACATGTGCTCAGTGGGAACCATGCTTTCATCGGTGAAGAGCACAGGGCGAATTTGCCAATCTTGGTGTTCTCTGGCAAATGCCAAACGTCCTGCACGGTGTTGGGCTGTAAGCACAACCCCCACCTGTGGACGTCGGGCCCTCATACCACCCTCATGGAGTCTGTTTCTGACCGTTTGAGCAGACACATGCACATTTGTGGCCTGCTGGAGGTCATTTTGCAGGCCTCTGGCAGTGCTCCTCCTTGCACAAAGGTGGAGGTAGCGGTCCTGCTGCTGGGTTGTTGCCCTCCTATGGCCTCCTCCACGTCTCCTGATGTACTGGCCTGTTTCCTGGTAGCGCCTCCATGCTCTGGACACTACGCTGACAGACACAGCAAACCTTCTTGCCACAGCTCGCATTGATGGTCCATCCTGGATGAGCTGCACTACCTGAGCCACTTGTGTGGGTTGTAGACTCCGTCTCATGCTACCACTAGAGTGAAAGCACCGCCAGCATTCAAAAGTGACCAAAACATAATCCAGGAAGCATAGGAACTGAGAAGTGGTCTGTGGTCACCACCTGCAGAACCACTTCTTTATTGGGGGTGTCTTGCTAATTGCCTATAATTTTCACCTGTTGTCTATTCCATTTGCACAACAGCATGTGAAAATAATTGTCAATCAGTGTTGCTTCCTAAGTGGACAGTTTGATTTCACAGAAGTATGATTGACTTGGAGTTACATTGTGTTGTTTAAGTGTTCCCTTTATTTTTTTGAGCAGTGTATAAGACAGTTAAATTAAAATAAATGTCCAGTAAAAATGTCACTGTTAAAATGTTGTATATAAGTTATACCCAAATAAAGTTGTTGACTTGTCCTATTGTTGTATTTGTGGCAAAAGCATACATTAGAGAAAAAACACTTATAAAACCACACCTCAATCCAAACAGTTTTAAAACTGCTTGCTATTTCCTCAAAGAACATGTCATATTGGCTGAGCTGGCAAATCAGCGGTCCACTCACATCTATATTTTTAATGATGGTATAATTCCATGCCATTCTGTTGTTGGGGTACGCCTACACCATTCCAACACAGAAAAGCGGCGTTTTAACATAATTACCATTTTCTGGAAGAAAAACTATTTCACTCATATTGTAATTAATTATAGGTAATATATTTCATAGAAATCGGGAAAAAAATGGACAGTTACTTTAAGTATTTAAATTGTATTCATTTTTATTGGCTTAATTTTGCATGGTAGGTAACACTTCAGGTGTGCCTGATTATTTAATTGCTCAAGCCAGATAGAGCAACAATGGTGTTTTCAGATTGTTCTATATCAGGGCTCTCCAACCTTCTTCCTGGAGAGCTACCATGCAGTACGTTTTTGCTCCAACCCTAATCTACGGCACCTGATTCTAATAATGACCTGGTTGATCAGATGAATCAGGTTATTTACAACTGGGGTTGGAGTGAACACCTACAGAAGGGTAACTTTCCAGGGACACGGTTGGAGACTCCCTGTGTAGTGTGTCTGTCTGAAAGGCAAGCTTTTGTTTTATCACCTAATACCAATCTATTTTGCGCAATTAAGTATTTCTATTAAGTTGCATCCTCAGTTTGCTTGTATTACATAATTAATGTCCTTTACCCAGATGTATAGTAGCAACTGTTGTCTTCTATAAGATGTAGTGTTTATGTAGAAAATAAATAGTAATGAAACGAACTGTTCTGAGCCAGAACTAGCTGTATTTTTGTGTTGTAAAAACACTTTGGTCTCACAGGGTTAAGTGCTTAAGGCAACGGCCGTACTTGTCACACTAGTATCCAGAAGGGAGGTAGTCTCTCTGTCTTAACGTTAACCTCACACAAGGCACTAAACTAGAAATTCTGCCCTCACCCAAACTCTCTAACTTGTCGACTCTGGTACGCCACGCTCTCCATCAGTAGCCTGTTTTTAATTATTTTTCTGTTTAATTTAATCTAGATGGATCGATACATATTGATTATTGCGTGTGTTCTGCGGGTCGTGCGGTGCTACAGCTCCGGAGAGGTGACTGAGGCGTGTGACGAAATGGCACCGCAACACTTCGTAACCGCACAGCAGAGCCCTGCGCCATTCTCTGTCACCGCTGACCGGTCCAGCTTCAAGGAGGGCGATGAAATCACAGGTGAGAAGTCATGTCATATTTTTCATGCAGTGATCTTGAACACTCACCACTATAGTTTTTATTAATGTTATGGTTTGGCTGTTGCGGGGTTTCTTTTAAAAGTAGAGATGGACTGAATCTCTGTCTCCATTTTCTATGGTGATGCAACTGGTGTTTTAAATCAACTACACACTGTGTTAACAGTCCGGCTCCTGGCAGATTCCACTCCATTCATTGGGTTTATGTTACAAGCCAGAGCAGTTAATGGAAGCAGTCCTCTGGGAGTCTTCACTGTAACAGGTGGAGAGGCCCAGCTCCTCACCTGCAACGGACATCCTGTGAGTCTTTTCCCATAGAGATTGTGTAATTTAATTATGTCTTCCCACATGGCCTATAGCCTGTTTTGCTGTTATGAGAGCTACAGTATTACATAACATTGAAAGGGTTGTTTTTTTTTAAACATCTTATAGCCCTAAATGTATTTGAGATGTAAAACACTCTATTTACAAAGTGATCAAATATCCTGTTCCCACATGGCTCTTCCTGCTACCCCAAACCCACTAGCCTACATTATGTAGTTTGCTCATGAATTATGTTTTGGGCCATTTGACCCCAGGAAGGCAATTTTTTTGGGGGGGTGGGGCATCTGATTGGCCTGGAAATTTTCACATGGGAACTTAATTTGGGAGGATGTGTTTATTACAATCTTTTGGGGGGAAAATCATTATGCTTTCTGTAAGACCCTTACATCGGTGAACCATACATGATGCAGCTATCTTGGTGTCATTATACTCCTAATAGTGATCTAAATATGGATTAGGTCAAGATTCAAATCTTTTTTCATATTGAATAAATTAACTTAAAATAATCTGAATCTCAAGTACCCTTTTAATATATAAATAATTAGATTTTTTAAAATGTTATTCTCTTCAAATTGCTCAAATTTCCAGTGGGCTCTTTCTTTTGAAGATACCAGTTTTAGAGATATAAATTGACATTGGTTGTTAACCACAGCCCTCCTTTAAGATCGCACATTCAGCAAATCACTAGCAGAGGGAGTTCTCTTTTAACCAGTGCTTCCATTAACTGTTGATGGTGCTCATAATTTAGAGGTTGCACCACAAGTCTGAGGTGTGTGTGGAGACCAGGTTAAATTCTGAGACCTAGTAGTAGCAGGGACCTTTAAACAATTTTTATTATTTAATTTAAAAAATAACTCGAGGCTTACTGAATTCCAGTAAGCCTAAAACTGAGCTCTTGTTCATCCACGTTGGTGAAAGATGGACAAAGAATGGGAGCCGGGCAAGTTGAACCTGCTGTGGTTGTCCCATGGAAAGTGTGCTCTCTGTTTTCTTTAGACATGCATCTTTTGGTATATATATTTAATGTTAAATAAATTCATGTTAATGTATTAATGTAAAAAAATGACACCATGTCTATGTAATGTACGATTCATAGGGTCTTACAGGCATGTATAGGTCTAAAATGGCCACTTTCATCATGGTTTGAGACAAATGTAAAAATAATATAAAACATCCTTTCTAGAAAGTCTTCTGGTAATTCTCACATAGAAAGTCTGCAATACCAGACATTTTTAGGCTTTCCTGGTGTGGAATCACCCTGCTGCGTCGGAATAAAGCCTAACTAAATGTTCATGGATCATTTTGTTCCTGTTCCCAGAAGTCTGCAGTTTCTCACACATCAGCATCAGCTAAATTATCCATCCAGGGAACATGGAGGGCCCCCACATCATATGGCTTTAACTCTATCCAATTCAGGTGATTCATCCATCCTGTAGCTCCTGAACCAGAATGTTCAAGTCTTATACCCTCAGATCAATGACTGGAGAACCACCATTGAACATGATTTTTAGTGTAATACTGAGTCTGGGAAAACAGCCCTTGATGCTATTACATTAACTATTTGTTCTGCCAGTGCATCCTTTGTAATAGATTTCTCCACCTTCTGGGTTGGCGTGACAAGTTATCCAGTCACGTTCAGTGGCACTGCTGCAACACCAGCTAACAGCACATCCATACCCATCACCTCGACCACCTCCGCCTCATCTACAGCAGTATTTCCATCGCAATCCTCAGTACGTATGGTGTTGGATAATAGTATTTGAAACATCTGTCTTAATGTATCACAAGTAACTGACTCTCTGACAATATTGCCATATTAGATTTTCAAACGTATATATTTCTAAGCACTTTACATCAGTTGTCCCAAGTGCTTTACAGTAAGATTGATTTTGTTTGCAACAGTTGTCCATCTCGAGTGCTGGATGTGGCAGCAGTAAGGTCTGTTTCAGGCAACCTCTGAACTGTGACCCTGGGGTCAGCCCAGACTGTTACTTCCTATCTGCTATGACCTCTACCAGGGATACAGCCATCCATTTGGAAATGACCGGCCCTTCAGATGGCTACATCGCCATCGGCTTCTCAGATGACCAGATGATGGTAACGCTCACTGCCTTCAACCTGCCCTCATCTAGCCTGGTACTCCTAATGGTCAAACGTGTTTGGCATGACAATGCCTATTAGGAGTTGGCAAGACTGGGCTAGCAGATCTGTAACCAGGCTATCCCTTAAACAATTTTCAAACTAAACTTGTTCCTTCATTTATATAAAAGTAACTGGACTGAATGTCACTACAATTTGAATGAGCAAATTCAACAGATGTGACTGTTCCTCTCATCTTCCCATAAGGGAAATGATGATATCTTTATTTGTGGCCGGGACAGTAACGGGATCATCCAATTGCAACATGCCTATTCAACAGGAAGAAGGCGGCCGGACATAGTTCCTCTGGTATTGTACTACTCTCACGCTCGCTTGTTATTATGACATGAATAGCGTAGGTGTTTACACAAAGCTTAATAGGGTTGGGGTCCATTCCAATGATTGGGACTGAAATTTCAGTTTACTTCCTGACTTGACTGAATCTAAATGGAATTGACCACAACCCTGATGCTTAATAAATCCTAAAACAATCGGTATTGATGCAAATGTTTCTTTGTCATTTTGTAGGGAAATGTTTCTGATGTTAAATCCTCAATGAAGGATGATATCATTAGCTGTTCCTTCACGACTAGGAACCCCATCTCAATTCCGCGATCGGTACGGTCCAGTTCCCCCTACTACCTCATGTTTGCTCACGGACCAACCAGTAATGGTAGAGTATGAGACCAAATCTTACACTAAGGTAGCACCAGTAATGGTAGTGTATGAGGGAAGAGGACATGGTTGTATCCCTCTTCCATTTGATTTTCAGATTACTATAACTGAGATTTGTTATCTAACAAGGAATATGAACTAGTTGGTTCGAACAATGAGTGCTGATTGGCTGAAAGCCGTGGTATATCAGGCTGTATACCACTGGTATGACTTTCACTTCTAATTACATTGGTAACCAGTTTATAATAGCAATAAGGTGCTTTGCGAATATGTCCAATATACAAAGGCTAAGGGCTATCCAAGCCTTGTCGTGCAGAAGACCAGCCTTTAGCCCTGGTACAGTACATTCGGAAAGTATTCAGACCCCTTCCATCACATTTTGTAACGTTACAGCCTAATTCTAAAATGTATATAATTATTTTTCCTTATCAATCTACACACTAACCCATAATAACAGAGCGAAAACAGGTTTTTAGAAATGTTAGCAAATGTATTAAGTAAAAAACATAAGTATTCAGACCCTTTGCTATGAGACTTGAAATTGAGCTCCGGTGCATCCTGTTTCTATTGCTCATCCTTGATGTTTTTGCAACTTGATTGGAGGCCACTTGTGGTAAATTCCGTTGATTGGACATGATTTAGAAAGCAACACACCTGTCTATATAAGGTCCCACAGTTGACAGTGCATGTTGGTGCAAAACCCAAACCATGAGTTCGAAGGAATTGTCCGTCGAGCTCCTAGACAGGATTGTGTCGAGACACAGATCTGGGGAAGGGTACTAAAACATGTCTGCAGCACTGAAGGTCCCCAAGAACAAAGTGGTTGCCATCATTCTGAAATGGAAGAAGTTTGGAACCACCAAGATTCTTCCTAGAGCTGGCCGCCCGGCCAAAACTGAGCAATCGGGGGAGAAGGGCCTTGGTCAGGGAGGTGACCAAGGTACCTATGGTCACTCTGACAGAGCTCTAGAGTTCCTCTGTAGAGATGGGAGAACCTTCCAGAAGGACAACCATCTCTGCAGCACTCCACCAATCAGGCCTTTATTATGGTAGCGTGACCAGACGGAAGCCACTCTTCAGTAAAAGGCAGATAACAGACCACTTGGAGTTTGCCAAAACGCACCTAAAAGACTCAGGCCATGAGAAACAAGATTCTCTAGTGTGATGAAACCAAGATGGAACTCTTTGGACTGAATGCCAAGTGTCACATTGGGGGGGGGGGGACAAATTAATACATTTTAGAGTAAGGCTGGAACCTGAGTCAAGGTGTCTGAATACTTTCCCGAAGGCACATGTACCACAACCCCCTAAGGCCTTATTGCTTAATCATAATATTTTGGGCGTGGTACCGATGACGTCAAGCCAACATGCGACACACATGAATGCTGAACTAAGGTTATCCTATTTCTCTTTTTGGTTGACTTTTACAGGGGAAATTGGGCATCATACAAGCACCTTCCTCAGTGACACTAAGATGGATATTTCAAGACCTCAGGGCATCACCAATGCAATCCAGCCTCCTATTATCAAAGCACATGGTAATGTTACTGTTGTCCTATTGAGCAGACTTTGCATGTATAACCTCAAACGTTATTGTAATATACTGATTATAACTACAGATACTAGTGTATTGATGACTGGTTATCCTGTTGCGCTTCAGGTGCCCTGATGTTGATAGCATGGATGACCACAGGTAGTCTAGGAATGATCACAGCCAGGTATCTCAAAGATGTGGCCAATGGGGAGGAAAGTTTGCACGATGTTTGGTTTCTGGTGAGTTTCTGTTACACTAACATATTGGGTACAGTATAACGGCGTTCGATTGTAATCTCCCGCCTTAGATTGAAATGTCTCGACCCCACTACTATCGAATTGGTACCTTTTACTATAGCATGATTGGCTAAGTGTGTCAAGCGGGCTGTCATGTGTGTTTGCGAGGCCGAGATCCTGGAACTCCCAGTCGCAGATATCTGAAGCTATATTAAGCCAGCACATTGACATCTATCGCATTGGCACATCTAGATAACGTTTTCTTTGCCTATGGGTCAGCATGTGGGCCCTAGGCATGTGAGGTGTGTCGTAGTTATGAGAATACATCTATAATCAAACACTTTGTTTTTATGGCGAGGCACCACACCCTGGTGGGGGGCAGGATAGGATAAAGGAGGCAATTAAGACATGGATTGTGTGCCATTCAGGAGGTGAATGGGTAAGGCAAGTGCCTTTGAACAGGGTATGGTAGTAGATGGCAGGTGCATCGGTGTGTCAAGAACTGCTACACTGCTGGGTTTTTCACGCTCAACAGTTTCCCGTGTGTATCAAGAATGAGCCACCATCCAGACAACTATGGGAAGCATTGTAGTCAACATGGGCCAGCATCCCTGTGGAACACTCAACACTTTGTAAGAGTCCATGCCCCGATGAACTGGGGCCGTTTTGAGACAAAAAGCACAACTCCATATTAGGAAGGTGTACCTAATGTTTGGTATACTTGGTGTAACTTAATCTTTCAATGCAAAATACTAAACACATGTACGTGAAGTGCATTTAAAAAAAATTAAAATGTTATCTAGAATTTAAAAAATTGCCACATCAGTATATTCTCAACGTGTACAAAGATGATCTAATATAACCACACTTTGAATGACTAGATGAGAAATTAGTTGAACAGTCCAACTTTCGGGAAAATGGCAATTAAAGACAACTCTGCCGAATTTAGCCAATCGATCACGTGCGTGTGTGTATGTTATATATATATATATAACCGTCACAACAAAGTTACTACGTAGATATTAGTTTGTAACGTTCTCTATGTAATGGGCTTTTAGATTGTGATTTAATGTAGTGAGCTTTGAAATTATAGATGTCAATTTGAATGTGGTTCAAATTCATAACATTGACAGTATGATAAAACAGAAAAAGAGTTTGCATCAAGTTTGATTTTGTTTTCTAATATTAAAGGACCAATGCAAAATGTAATTTCACCCTGTCCCGCCTTGCCTTAATTTGGCTTGTTGGAAGACTATTTGCATCACGGGAGGATGGTACATTTCTCATTGGAGTTGATAAAGTTTAATAACTCCTGGTCTAGATTGTATTAGGTGGAAAATTCTTAGTACTAAATAATGATGCCACATTATGTCCTCTTGGCTTTTATGTTCGTCAGGTACACGTGTTGCTTATGACACTAACTGTTGCTGCCACCATTATTGCCTTCATTTTGACCTTCTCACATGTTAGAAGGCTGGAGTGGGGTATGTAATCAAACCTCTTTATTGCGCCTATACATTTATTATTAAAACAAACGTCAGTCTTAATAGCCAATTTCTTCTGAATGAAGTTGACTAATGCTGGCTAGCCTACAGTTTTCTTACTCAAACAAACCTACTTCATTATGGAAGGCTCAGATAATTTAAATGGTTACCAGACACTTTATGAGGCCATTGTGTTCATAGGGAGCCCATCCTGTGTTGGGCTGGGTCGTGGTGATTCTGGCCTTCTTCCAGCCGATCGTTGCCATGTTCCGATGTGGACCTCACCATCGCTGGTAAGGGATCTATAATCATACCTCCTGTATGGGCGTTTGCGTATGTGTAATTGTCTATAAACTATGTGCCATATTTTATCAATGTGTTTTTCACAGGCGATTCCTCTTTAATTGGTCGCATGCTTTAAATGCAGTGGCGATAAAAGTTTTAGCTGGTAAGTAATTGTGATCAATATATTTTTATTTGCGTAGTACAAAGTGTTTATTTTCTCAGTCAGTATTTGTCAGATGTTTGTTGCTCTATGGACATGTTAGTAATTGTGTTCACATTTTCTTCCAGTGGTGGCCATATTCACTGGGTTGTCGTTGATTGACAGCTCTGAGGATAAGTGGCTTCTGAAGGTGATGGGTGGTTTTGTTGGCTGGGAGGCAACACTGTACATCCTGCTAGATGTTCACATGCGCTGCAAGTGCAGTGGTGAGCGAAAACAAATATAAATTTTCATTTTGTTAAATTCCGTTTAATGCTATCCACAATACTAGGTTGCTCAATAAAAAATATGACTCTTGGCCTTTGTCTAAAGCTCTGATAGACGATAGGCGACGCATAAGCTTGAATATACAAACTAATACCAGCAACAGCAGTGTACAGGTTTCACTTTTCTTTAAAAATACTACAAACTATAAATTTTCTTTTTTCTAGATAACGAAGAGGGTGCTTCTAAATCGGTAAGCTGAATCACATTTTCAATATACTTACTGTATTAGTGATTTGCTAAGTGATACATTCTTAACTATTCTGTTAAGGTGTGATTTTACTTTTCATTTCTCCCCACAGGCATGCAAGGCTTTGTTACTACTGGTCCTGTTTTTCCTAGGAAATATGGCATTTTTGGTAGCACTACTTGTTGGAATTGCCATGTCATGAAGAGCTGCTGAGCAATGGACAGATTCCTATAATATAGCTCACTTTGACTGTATATTTGAGAATTTTATAACGTTATGCTCTGAGAATCATACCGAAAATGGTTGTGATACCTTGTTTACACTGGATGATAAAACTGTATTTTAAATTGACTTCAACCATAATGTTTAAATTACATTACATGTATATCATTATTAATACTGTCAGTGACTTATAATAAAGTAATTGTTCAAAATGTGTAATAAACAATTGTGCAAACTATGCATTTCCTATTTATCTTCACCAAAGTTACTGGTTAGGCAACGTCCCTCCAACAAGGTGGATGGCAGTATTGAGTCCAAAGATTCATTGTGGTGGATGTCTTGCTAGCACCAACGATGAAGTCGAACAAAAGCAAACGGATTCGAATACTTTTTCGTTCGAAGCCATTTTGTCAAGGATACGAGGCGTGCGCTGAGGTTGCTTTTGTTCTTTTTATTTGAGCTACTTTGTTAAATAATACTCGTATAAATAGGCACGGCATTACATCGCCGAGATATTTCATCTCCACAAAGTTATCGTCCTAATATCGCATGTCCTCTATTCAGAACCTCCAATCTTTTGGTAAGTTAAAGCGCAAATTCTAGCCAGCTAGAAAGGCTGACGTTACTTGCTACTGTCAATTAACGTTAGCAAATGTACATTTAGACCATTCTTGACTTCATGGTACACTTTAGACACGGCTGTTTTGAAAAACAGCTTAATGAAATACGATGGCCCGGTTAAATTATTGTTAGCTAGTTGTATAGTTAAAAGCTGGCGCTAACGTTGGCTGGCCAACTTCCCATGGCAACTGCTGAACTGTTAGCTGCGGTCTGTCATTAACTTACGCGTAAACGTTGGTTAGGGATGTTATCCATGTTTAAGCTTCTATCGTGTTGGGTGTCTAAACGGGGCAAGACGACCAGTCACCTAGTGAACGTTGAATCCAAGCTAGCTAACCATCTAATAGATTACAGTAGCCAGGACGAGAGAAAGTGGTATTTCTAGGTTAAAAAACATTTTTTTAGAGCTATTAACAGTGCATATTTGATATGACACCCGTCACCAAATTTAGCCTTGCATGAGTAGCTAAATAAACGCGTAGGATCTCCCCCCTTCGCTTTTCAGATCCCTTTGCTGATGCAACCAAGGGTGACGATTTACTCCCGGCAGGGACAGAAGATAAAATCCACATAAGGATACAACAACGAAACGGACGCAAGACCCTAACCACTGTTCAAGGGATCGCGGCCGATTACGACAAGAAGAAGCTTGTGAAGGCCTTCAAGAAGGTGATGATGCGGTCTAGACGTATTCAAGTTGTATTTTTTTATGTACAACAATCTTAACTTGCAAGCCCTAGCCTAGTGAAATATTCAACATTAAAGTCTAAGAAAACAAACGAGGAAGCTATATACACTGTCAGTACCAAATGTGCAGAATACTGGAGTATTGAGGTATGTGTAGGCAGGGATTAGCTTGAGGACTTTTTGTTTACATCCATTTGTAATGACAAGCAACACAAAGTGCATGATGCTGAACCGCTTTGGCCTATGGCTATTACCCTTTGCAGAGTGGAAAATCTATTTGCAGCATCAATAGGTCCGTTTTATTCCATAAGCCACCAGTTATCACTGGGGAATTTACTGGGGTCCCCCCCCCACACACACACACACACGAGGATGTAGCTAGCTAGTGCTTGAAAGGGGCTTTGGGCTTGTCCTGCACTGAATGCTAATGGGAAGGTTACTTGGCCACATGCCCCTCTCAACCTCTCCTTGTGTCTTCTATTATTTAACTGGTCATGTTTTCAGATGTCTCTAATTGGAATGTGTTACAAAACAAATACCCAAGACCTTGTGTGTTTACTATTTCAACTTTTCATGCCAATGTCAGCTAATTTACACAAAGCTAATCATGTGATTTACTGGGGTTGTCTCTGCCTGACAGAAATTTGCCTGCAATGGTACTGTGATTGAACACCCTGAGTACGGTGAGGTCATCCAGCTGCAGGGAGACCAGAGAAAAAACATCTGCCAGTTCCTCATGGAGGTAAGCTTCTTTCAGATGTGTGGTTGTTTTACCTACACTTGTTGAATGCACTGATTGTAAGTCTCTCTGGATAAGTAAATGCCTCCAAGTAATCAGATGTTAGATACTTTGCTGCATTTCACACAACTTGGTCACACACATACTCTATAGTACTTAAGCATAGTCTAAAATGAATACTTAACAGAAAACCAATAGAAAAACCAAACTGTAGTGGAGCATTATCAAAGTTGTGACAATGTTTTGATTCTGAGGTAGAACTTCACCTAGAAAGAATCTGGTAAAAAAAAAAACAGGGTTGTCAGTGGTGCAGAAACTTAATGCTGGAATCCTTAAAGGGGTAATTCACCCAAATGATAAAATCATTCATTGGTTTTCTTACCCTGTAAGCAGTCTACGGACAAGGTATGACAGCAATCCAAGATTTGGTTTATTTTCCCTGGCACTGTTTCCACCTGCTAAAGTCATAGGACCGATATTACAATTTTTTGTGTATCACTGTCCAAATCATCTGGAAGTATCGAAAAATCAATTTGTGAAGCTCGGTCATGTATAGATGTTTTTACCATGATGTTTGAAAAATGCTAATATTGGCTTTTTTCCCCACATACTCTTGGCTCTGTAGTCACATCGACTGTAACCTACTGGCTGTTGTTTGTATTGTTAGTGTGTCCTGTGGTCTTACTGTTACTGTGTAGCCTAATTTGTCTACCCCCCACAGATCGGCATTGTCAGGGAGGAGCAGTTGAAGGTCCACGGATTTTAAAGTAATGCTGTTGCTTCAAGACCAGGACCTCATCAGCTTTTAGACTTTTCTGTTATGTATTGACCAATAAAGTTCAGCCGCATGTCTGATGTAAAACTCTGAGGCAATAAAAACACAATGTCACATTTTTTAAAGCGCATAACACAATCTCGCCTCTTATTCACACCTTATCCTCCATCTCTGATCTGATTATAGAAACATGTACAATTGTTGAAAATGTAAATGAACTCCCAATGTCCTGTATGTATGCAACATTACCTTCAGCACACCCAAGCATGCAGTGTTTGCCCATTGTGGCCTGTAACAGATGGGTATTGGGTCTGACAGGAGTCCAGTGTTGGACTGTAACCTGGCCGATGTTTTTCTTAACATCACTGCCCAGTGAAACATCTGCATGTAAAATGGTGCTGTCAGGAAGCGGTCTTATCAGAGGTACAAAATTCCACTGAGCCACTTCCTGTCATCTATGCAATATCCTAGATTATCAGACCTTCTGCACAGCTGTAGAGTAATGGATGGATACTCTTGGTCATGTTATTAGTCAGTCAGAGCTTGATGTGTTGTCTGCTTTTTCTGGATACCCTGGTTAAACCAGATTAAACGCTGCAGCGTTAACCAGCCTATATTGGGGAGTCTGCAGCAGAACAGAAGGGCCCTAGCTGCACTATTAATTTCTACAAATCCCACACGTAGCTAGAGCCACAGGGTAATCAGATTCTGTGTTCGGTGTACGAACAAGCAAAGGAAAAGTGAGTGACTCAATCGATGCCTCCCTGATGTCTCTTCCATGGACAAACCTAACAAGTGCATTGCGTTCATATTTGGCCAAAAAATTTAATCCGTTTAAACTGTATTTATGATATTAGGGAGATCATTGTGTTTTTTTGCCTCAAAGAAAATACTTATCTAAACTATCACTCTCCCAAGATGGAGAACTATGCACAGGTGATCATCTGAATAGGGACCAAGTTGTATGGATTTGGTGATGGGAAGTTAGTGGTAGTGATTGGCGTTTCAGGTCTTTTCAGTGAGCCTGCTTATTTGGCTCTGTTCATCTAAAAGAGCATTTCAATTGGCTCCCAAATGGCTCTTTGTTCAGTAGCGCTTAAAACTACCTCAAACTGATAAAATGGCTAATCTACAAAGTTGCATAATGTGTGTGGACCTGTTAATGTCTCCTCACTGTTTCTCCTGCAGTGAGGAATTACAATCTTCAGAGAATGTTTATATAATTTATGTGCAGATAATTGTCTGGAACACTAAAAGCAGTAGCAACAGTATGCCAAATGAATGGCTTTTTCACAAATGTGATTCACCAAAAAGCCGGTCGTTTACGAACGACCCATCACTTGTTACTTGGTAGTTGTTGAAGACAAATCACTAGCATACTTTGATACTATTGGAATTGGTCATAGCTTGGAACCAAACTGAAATGTTATGTTTGCCTTTTGTTTTACTTCACAACAGAATGTGAGCAGTTTATTTTGGGTTACCAGGCTACCTTTTTTGTGGGGGGGGGGGGGATTTTTGATGTCTGACGTTCAGGATTAAAATCCCAGGGCATTTGATCACTTTTCTCATCTTAATCTCTAGTGCCTAATCTCAATTCCGTCAGTGATATCACATTATGATGTTAGTTAGCTTGATGCCAAAGACTCCGGTGAGCTATAGCCAGGCTATGCTGCTTGCAATTTATGGAGAAAGTATGGTCAAGTGTAATTACCGATTGAACGGTCTATCAATTATGCCCTCTTTTTCTTGTCAAACTATAAATGTAACATCTTGGCAACCTATTCCCTAATTATGGAATAGGGCTGTTAGAATGTGTCATTTTGTTACTACAAACTACAAAGCAATATAATGTGTTTTATTATAGTCTAATTATGGATCTCAGAGATTTGTTGCTAAATGTTTTTTGTTGTAAAAATGCAGTAAGTGCAGTTTGTTTTATGAATATTTGATATGGAAAACCATGCCCTATATATGTAACAAATCCTTCCTTCCTTGCATTTGATATGGAAAACCATGCCCTATATATGTAACAAATCCTCCCTTCCTTGCATTTGATATGGAAAACCATGCCCTATATATGTAACAAATCCTTCCTTCCTTGCATTTGATATGGAAAACCATGCCCTATATATGTAACAAATCCTTCCTTCCTTGCATGACAAAATACTCTGTATTTCCCTTTTATTCATTTAATTTATCATATCAATGACCCTGAACAGTTTTTAATAGCATATTCTCTATATTAACCTTAATACTATAATACAATCAGGTTACAATCTATGTTTGAGTTGCATTATCCCTATTTCCTCTCATATCTACAATTGACCGTGTGACTTGTTATGAGCATACTGTATATGACCCAATGATAATATCTTCTAATGACAAATGTAATTGCACAATACATTGTTTGAATTTGCCATGTTTGTTTGTCAGCACAGTAGTAACCCAACATGAGTCCTAGGTCAAAGCTCTGTGCTGGAAAACCTTGATAGTGCCTGGGTGAAATTGTCCCTTCTGTTTCTCATGTGAATTTCCTTTATTTTTCGGCTTCGGACCAGCGTAACTTCTCACTTAAAATATAGATGTTGTGTTTCATTTTGGTTCACCTCTGGCTCTGTCATACTGTGCATTGGCCTCCATTCTGGAGCTCTAGCCTTTAATCGGGTTACTTCTGGTCTCATCCACAGCCAGTCTCCTGACCGTCCTACAGGGTCAAAACATGCCCATAATCCTCTTAAACAGGCTAGAGGAGGCGTGTGTGGGGGGGCTGTGGTAGGGAATGAATGCTGCCTGCCAGCCAGACCATAAGAGGAAGAGATTCAGGCTGCCCGTGGACAACAACCGCTAACTGTGATGCTGGCTAGACTTCACTCTAGTGCACCTATGAGATGTTGTTTTGTGCAAATTTGAAGCGGAGGCTTACTTTAAATACAGAAAATTCTAAAGGACATTTGTCCACTCCTTTGAAATTTACTACAAGAGAGTATTTATTTTTCCACAAACGCCATCTCATTAACAGACAAGCATAGTTTAGGTTCCTCTCTATACTTTACAACAGGGGTTTTATGTCTACTTTCTGATAACAGAGACACTGGCTCAATGACATATATACCGAGGAACATCCAGAAAGTATATACTTTAACTATTTTTTTAGGGGTACTCTATCAGAAGACACTCCCCATCAGTAGCTATTTTGGAATTCCATTGTCTCTTAACCACCACCAGCTGTGGTGTCTGTCGACTTGTTGTGCCTGCCAGACAGTTAAGTCAGGGTGAGATTCACTCCTTTCAGTCTGTCTGTGAGTCGTCTCTCTCGTCAGACTCGGGGCATCCTGCACAGTGCCTGTGAGAAGAGACTAGTCAGTGAGCTAATAATCGTCATCAGTTGAGTTGTGAGAACGCAGCAGCAGGAACAGACGGTGGAGGGAGTGTTGCCTCGGAGCCTCAGGCAACCCACCGTCCTCCCTGTGACACTCTATTAATTCACCCTAGAAGACGACAGAGAAATGGGCAAAGTTAATGATGGATGTCTTATAGTCCTCACCAGGCACTTGTTCTCTCTCTCTCTCTCTTCCATACGTACTATTAATGACAACAACATTTATGTCAGAATGCAAGATGCCTCAATTGAATTTTGCCTTTTTATTGTAAGCGATTGAATTAAACTTGCATTTAACAGCAATTAAAATTGAGATTGTGTTGAGATATTTCAGACAAAAAGGTGCTGAATGCTAATGCATATGCATATATGCATTTGGTAGAGGTGTCAACCACATGTAAAACAACACAATTATTGGGTACTAGATTTGGCAGTCAATAGCATCTAGTGTTTTGTCAGATATTTGCTAGAGGCAAATGCAGATGTTTTTTGTTTTTTTACTTGATTGATTTGAACACCCTCCTAATATCACATTCCTTGCCTCCTGAACATTTCACGCATTTCAGTCCATTTCATTGCAGATGCATAAGCCTACACATGATCGGGGTTATCAACAAAAAGTATAATTAATCAAAAGCATGTGCACTGAAAAAGATCAAACCTACGATGATTTGTTTGTGTATTACTACCTCAAAATGTTGTGCCAGACTCTAGAGAGAAAAAAAACATTTTCAACTCCTGCTGTTAGATGTCCTGTAAATCAGTTTCTCAGGCTAAGTCGTCATGCTCATGCCAACTGTATGTATAGGCTGTGACCACCAGAGGGAGTAAGGGAAAGTTTATGTCACTTCTTACCTTAGCCTGGATTGGTCCTTTAGTAAGTTGGCATTGTTAACATTACTCTTCATCAACAGATGCCAGAGAGACAGAAGTGAGAAAACAAAAGAAAACAGCCCATACGTCTCTATTTCCTCTTTATTTCATTCCTCTCCTTTCATCCAATATTTCTTTATGTGTTTGGTTATTGCACATCTGTGCATTTATTTTGTAGCCCCTGGGGTTATTCTCTAAAATCTTAAGCCTATACCATCTGTCTGTTCAAGCAATTAGTCTGTGATGCTGTTTATCAGAAGCGTCATCAAATGTGTGTTGCAAATGAGTCCTGTAGCTATTCCACATTATCATCTTTGTAGTAATCCATTTTATTTCACAGACAGACAGTAAAACCACTTAAGCCTAGTGGGCCTTTGATAAAGTTAATATTACCTCAATCCTGCTCCCTTGAGGAGACTACCGGCTCTAGACATCAATATTGTACTTAATAATTTATGCAATCACCAGACTCAGGTGCATCTGTAATTGATGCTCCTCACATCTGGAGTGTGGCTGTGTAACCCTGTGATCATAACAGCTGTTCAGGTAACCAACAGAATGCTATCAGGCTGACAAACACTCAGTGTGGATGTGTCAGCTAGTGTTATGTGCTATGTTCTATTGTTTGGACATTATGATGTTTGTTCTATTGTTTGCATGGAGTTTTGCTAAACTATAACCTAAGCCATCCATCATTCAGTATTCAGTAAGCCTATTCACTAGTTTGAAGGTAGTGAGATTGTTGACAACTTGGCTAAATCCAATGACGTCAGCCTATAGATGCAAATTCACTGTATGTGCAACATCAAATGAACACCAAAGCTATATTACGTGGCTATATGTACAAGCTAAGAATGTAGCTCCTAGACCTGTTACTGTGCATGTTCTGTGCCAGGCTGGCTGATTTAAAGTTTACATTTACATTTAAGTCATTTAGCAGACGCTCTTATCCAGAGCGACTTACAAACACCAGTTTATCATTATTTATGGGTATAACGTGCAATGTTGAGAAAGAGAACTCTCAGCAGAACACATCTGGCGCAAATAAATCTCATGGTATTACTGGATACGTGCTGGTTCAGGTTCAGTACCAGTGGTTTGCATTTGGCTCTGAGTCAAACAACTCCTGTCTAGTTGAATTTATTTACTTGTCATGTCTCTTGCTCCCACCAGATGGCGATGTTTAATTGATAAGCATTAGCATCATCTCACACATTTTTATTTGTAGGAGACAACTTCCTCTAAAGCATTTTCACCTGTTTATGGATGGTGTTGCCTTTTATCATATACGTTTATAGCTTATATTTCCATATGTACCACAAATGAATGATTGAACAAATAAATTACTTTTTTTTTACATCATTGATTAAACAGTATTCCCCAAGTGTGTGTGTGTGTGTGTTACAGCACAGAATGGATAATGTGTGTGCGCGCCCACTTGAGGAGCTGTGCCAAGACACATAAAGTGATAGTCAGTAGAGACACAGTGGTAGTGACACTACTGAGGGAGCCAATGCAGGCAAGCAGCCTCTGCAGCTAATAGCACTAAAGATCCCCAATTAAAAGTGGAGACAGGGGACTAGGTGTTTTCATTGGCCCGTGAACACTGCTGCGGTCGCTGCCAGAGAATGGTTGGGTTCGGTTATGTTGCAATATGTTCCTCTGAGCATTCCATTTAAGAGATGAGAAGTAAAGTAGGCCTGTGAAGAATATTTTGTGTGTATGTACATTAGGCAAACTGACCTATCGCTCTCTCTCTCTCGACAGACAATGTAGGCTGCCTGAATCTGAAATTAGGAAGAAGAAACACCGTTTGGCATTATTACCTTAGTCCACTTGTTGTGGCAGCTGTGAGGTGTGGTTTTCAGATGTCCCTCCAACGGTGGGAGTTACACAACGTTCAAACACGCGGTATTTTCTCAAACACCTGTCACTGCGGTAGCGGCGCTCAGCGGGGGTCGTTCTACTTCGTGAGCTTTCTTCCTCACACTTCTTGAGTAAGGTCTATATGCTGACAGGAAGCCCACAACAACAACAAAAACAACCGTTCAAGTTTTGTTTGAGGATAGTCTTACACAAACTATGTTGAGTCATAATAAACTTCATGTAGGTAAGCCTTAGCCTATCAGAGATTCAGCACCACTGACCGTGGACAGCTGCCACCTAAGGCGAAGTCATTCCCCACTGGGAGAATCCCTAAAAATGTACACAACAAAGCCTAACCAAAAGAACAAGAAGCCTGGAAGAAGAAGGCTCCCCACGAATAGCTTTATTGATATATTGTGAACACCAACTTGTAACTAATACATTACAGCTCAACAAAATACCTCTCTATTTTGTTATTGAACTCCCAACTACACTTAATGTCTTATACAGAAAAAACTCATGAAATGTAGAGAACTAAAACATCTCTGATAAGAAGGGGTTTGGGTGGTCAATGGGTTTGTACTTTAGTGGTAAACGTTTCACCCAATGTATTTAAGCTCTGTTCTGCTCTGCCATCTTTACTGTCATCCAGTCAGCCCCTTCCCTTGGAGCAGTCCAAAAATATTTCAGTTGCTAAAAACAGATTCCATCCCTCCTTTATCGTTCTATCGCTCACCCTCTTTTTTTTGGTCTTACACTTCCCCCTCTGTCTTTTTTGGCCCTGTCAAACTTTTAAAAAGTGGACCAAAGTGATTTTAAATAGCATGGTGCATGACTAATGACAGAAACATGTTCGAATCATTGCAGGAGAAGTCCTTGGAAGACAAATGAATTTTCAGCAGAATAATTAACTTAATTAACAAATTTGCATGCATATTCATCAAGCTATTGAAGTCTCTCCAGCCTGGCTTGATGAACACTGCCGTAATAACCATCTAATTTACATTCTGCCATCCGACGCCATTTGTAGACGAAGATGAGACCAAAAAAAAAGTGACGTACTCACACATACTGCACACTTCTCTTAATGGATCATCCACAGCCTCAGACTGATGTATAGATGTTGTAGATATGTATGTCACACATGCTATAGATTCACTAGTGAAATCTATCTTGATGTATAGTGTAATGGGAGATTCATCCACAGAATGTCTCTGCTACTATCTGGGCCCGCTGTGTGGTGCCTGGTCCTGGGGTGCGGGACAGGAGGCTGTAGCTCCCCTAGTCCCCCTGCCTCAGCTGCTCTCCTGGGTATAATGTTGGCAACGGTCCCTGACTCATGGTTCTCCAGGGCCTCCAGACTGCGGCGGGTAGAGGCTGGCATTCCCCCCCGCCGTCTCTGCAGGGCAATCTTAAAAGGTAGCAAGGTGTGACGGCACAGACTGGCAGCTTGGCACGTGTGGTGCCCGAGGATACCAGACAGCATTCCTGCAATCAAGCAGCTCCATGGCTGCACCGCCCCCCACACGTGTGTGTGTGTGTGTGTGTGTGTGTGTGTGTGTGTGTGTGTGTGTGTGTGTGTGTGTGCGTGCGTGCGTGCGTGCGTGCGTGCGTGCGTGCGTGCGTGCGTGCGTGCGTGCGTGCATGTATGTATGTATGTATGTATGTATGGGTGTGTGTGTGTGGGTGTGTGTGTGTGTATTTATGACTGTATACAAATGACTGTGACACCTTCAATGACGTCTACATATGTATTGACATACTGAAGGCCTTTTCTGTCTTTTTGTATTGCCTAATGGTCACACAATACTATATAACTGTGTATGTGCATGTGAGTGCTTTTGTTTTTGAGCTTGATGTTTGTAATCAAGCACAATACCACACCATAACCATATCTATATGTCTGCTCCTCTCTGACACCCTTAGGCCACCACACACACACACACCCAGAACCCCTCTTTTTTACTATGATTTCAAAACAAAAACTTGAAGTTTTTGAGGTTGGCACATTTCCAGGCGATGCGGGAGAGCAAAATGGCATCGGTAGAAAAACTCTCAAAAGCCTCTCAGAAGTTTAGGCCATCATCCCGTTTAGGCTATCCTCCAGAGCTGTGCCACACGGTGCCTGTTTGATGGTGGCACAGACAGGAAAGTTCTGAAGAAAGTCCCAAACCCACTGAGGGAATTTGATTACCTCTATTTATTATCCTCCTTCCTCTGAGTGAGTGATGGAGCCGCTAACCATCTGTCCTCTGTTTCATTTGCATCGTCAACACCTGCCTGCATGTTTATCGCTCACACTTTTTTTATTCATCCTTTTTTTTTTTTGTAATTTATTTTCTCTTTAAAAAGACCACTTTAATGGAATCAACAACAACAAAAAATGGGTTGAGAGGAGAATGGATTTGTTGCCGGGAGTGATGGGTGGTGTGTGTTTGTTTCATTCCACAATAATACGACACTGTGTCTTTGGACATGAGGAAATAATTGGAGGAAATGACTTTAAGTTTGTGCCAAAATTAACACAAAAAAAACTTTCTCTGACATTGGAGTTAAAGATAAACCTGATATAAACCACATATACACATAGTGAACAAGGAAATCACCCATGGTGCTTTAATTACATTCTGGCATTGTTACCATTGTTGTATAAGAATGATTAGCAATGGCCCAAACATGTAACTGTCTGTCGTACACAGTACATTTCATAATTATAACAGAATTCCTTGACATTACATTTTTTTTTTGAATTGTAAATGTTTCTACAGAAGTCCATCCTTTGTTTCCTACGTGAAGGAACCTCAATCCTCTGTCGATTGGTGAACAGTTCACATTCTGTAGACTATGGACTTTAAGATCATTATTGGTGAACATGTTTAGCCTATTGCAGTCTTTGTGCTCCTGTCTTTCCCAGATGGGTGGTGTCTGGGCCTGCAGAGGCTGTCGGAGGCTCTGCCTCTGTGTGTGTGTGTGTGTCTGCCTCTAGCGCCTCTGTCTGTGCCTCCACTGGTGATACATTGACTAGCATGACATTTTGTTGGACCACGACCAAACGACAACCCTATTATTCTTCCTCCCCCCCACCCTCCACTCCTCCACCCATCATGTACAGACTGCGGACCCCTCCACCCTCCCCCTCTTTGTTTCCTCAGGCCTTCCCTACACACACACACACACACACGCACGCACGCATGCACACACATGCGCAAACACACACCTCCTCCCCCTCCCTTATGCCTCCATGGTGGGGCAGACAAGGCAGCAGCAGTGAGGCATGTACACCAGTGGAATCCTGGGATAGTAGTGGGTCCCCCAGGAGGGCATGGTATAGTGAAGGAGGGAGATGGCACCATGCCAGAAGGAGAGTACCATGGTCCATCGCAGGCTAGCATCCCCTATAGATGACTATATATAGTCAGGGTAGTTGTGTTTGTGCACTGTATGTTGCATTGGAGGAGGAATATGTTTAGACCCAATGTGGTGTTGGGAGTGGTGTTTTTTTTTTTTTTTCACAGGTTGGCTCTTGCAATTAGATGCTTATGAAAAACAAGATATAAAAATTCAGCGCTATATCTTACAAGGTACCACCACCCCCTTCACAACCACCCACACATGTGCACATGCAGAAATGTGCAACATATGTGCAGGCAACAACTCCTGCAAATCAGCCAACACTGTGTGAGAAGAGAGAGAATAGGGAGAACACAACCTGGTGACTATTTGTTCCTTGACAATAAGCAAAGCTCAAATCAAGTAGTTAGTTTACAACTGAGATGGATAATGCTGCTTCCTATCAGTATAATTTGAACAACAACACATATAGTATTGTTCAGTTGATCTGTAGCAGGTCTCTAGAAATGCCAAAAGCTACTGTTCTATATCTAGGAACAACCAAAAGGTTCTGTATAGCCTTCAAATTTGTTCTATTTTGGGTATCACACATATTCAACCCCTTTGCATTTCAATAAATTGTATTATGTTACAAAGTGGGATACAAACATCTGCAAATAATACCCTGTACTTCTTAAAAATTAAAGAAAAAAGCTAATATACTTTGAATAGATAAGTATCCACATGCTAGAAAAAACTTTGGCAACAATTACAGCTGTGAGTCTTTTTGAGATAGTCCAAGGGCAAAAATGTGGTGTAGACATTTGGGAGGGGGGACGAAGAGTAGACGTGGGGCCCGGGGGTCCTCCCCCAGACATTTTTTCCTGCAATTCTACACAGTTTGACATGACTCATTATGCCTCTCTTGAGGGATATTTGGTGGGGTATATGGAGGTATATGGAGGAAAACACAGTATAAGTGTAATGATAAGTAGAAGGCCCCCCAACCCCCCAAAATCTGTTTTTAGGTAAAAGGAAAGGAAATGAAAGGGGGATACCTAGTCAGTTGAATTCCAACATACAGTACCAGTAAAAAGTTTGGACATACCTACATTCAAGGGTTTTTCTTTAATTTGACAATTTTCTACATTGTACAATAATAGTGAAGACATCAAAACTATGAAATTAAACACATGGAATCATGTAGTAACCAATAGTATTCTTCAAAGTAGCCACCCTTTGCCTTGAGGACAGCTTTTCACACTCTTGGCATTCTCTCAACCAGCTTCACCTGGAATGCTTTTCCAACAGTCTTGAAGGAGTTCCCACATATGATGAGCACTTGTTGGATGCTTTTCCTTCACTCTGCGGTCCAACTCATCCCAAACCATCTCAATTGGGTTGAGCTCGGGTGATAGTGGAGGCCAGGTCATCTGATGCAGCACTCCATTCCTCTCATTCTTGGTTAAATAGCCCTTACACAGCCTTGAGGTGTGTTGTGTCATTGTCCTATTGAAAAACGAATGATAGTCCCACTAAGCGCAAACCAGATGGGATGGTATATCACTGCAGAATGCTGTGGTAGCCATGCTGGTTAAATGTGCCTTAAATTCTAAATAAATCACAGATAGTGTCACTAGCAAGGCATCCCCACACCATCACACCTCCTCCTCTATGCTTCACGGTGGGAACCACACATGCAGAGATTATCCGTTCACCTACTCTGCGTCTCACAAAGACACAGCGGTTGGAACCAAATATGTCAAATTTGGACTCATCAGACCAAAGGACAGATTTTTACCTGTCAAATGTCCATTGCTCATGTTTCTTGGCTCAAGCAAGTCTCTTATTATTATTGGTGTCCTTTAGTAGTGGTTTCTTTGCAGCAATTTGACCATGAAGGCCTGATTCATGCATTCTCCTCTGAACAGTTGATGTTGAACTCTGTGGCGCATTTATTTGGGCTGCAATTTCTGAAGCTGGTAACTCTAATGAACTTATCCTCTGCAGCAGAGGTAACTCTGGGTCTTGAAGAAACTTTCAAAGTTCTTGACATTTTCCGGATTGAATGACCTTCATGTCTTAAAGTAATGATGGTCTTTTCTCTCTGCTTATTTGAGTTGTTCTTACCATAATATGGATTTGGTCTTTTACCAAATAGGGCTTTCTTCTGTGTACCACCCCTACCTTGTCACAGCACAACTGATTGGCTCAAATGTATTAAGAAGAAAATATATTACATAAATTCACTTTTAACAAGGCACACCTGTTAATTGAAATGCATTCCTGGTGACTACCTCATGAAGCTGGTTGAGAGAATGCCAAGAGTAGGCAAAGCTGTCATCAAGGAATCTCAAATGTAAAATATATATTTCTTTAAAAATGTTTGGTTACTACGTGATTCCATATGTGTTATTTCATAGTTTTGACTATTATTCTACAATGTACAATAGTAAAAATAAAGAAAAACCCTTGATTGAGTAGGTGTGTCCAAAATGTTTGACTGGTGCTGTATTTGTTTTAGGAAAACAACTAACTTCCTGCATTTCAACACATTTTGCCATGTGGCTGAGAGAAACATTTGCAATTTTAAAATGCTATTCTGCAGATTTTGTAGTTTTAAAGCTAATTTCATGCAATTTTACACATTTTGCCATGTGGCAGAGAGAAAAACAAATGCTTTTTTATAGCTAATTTCATGCTATTCTTCATATTTTGCCATGAGGATGAGAGAAAATTGAGCAGTTTCAAATATAATTTCCTGCTGCTCTACACATTCCTCCTCACCAGCGTCATGATCAAAGTCTCATATGCAGTATATTGTTTGGTCATTGTACTGCCACAGAATTAATTGTGAGCAAGGCCTCAAAAAAGCTTTATATACCAGAGCCGCGAGAAAAGTTCTATATATTATTGAAACAATGTTGCAATTGTTTGTGAGAAGAATGTCAACAGGTGTGGTTCCAGTGGGGGAAAGATTATATTGGGGAAGGTTCCGTGGGGTTTGCCATGGAAGCCAAGAAGAGGAGTGAGGTGTGTGTGTGTGTGTGTGTGTGTGTGTGTGTGTGTGTGTGTGTGTGTACTCAAACACACATGCACGTGGGGGTCTGGGAGAGGAAGTGTGTCCATCTGATGAATGGGCATGTGCCTGAACTCAATTTTATACACTAATTGTTGTCTCACCCATTCATTTCTAATGACTGGCCATTTTTAAACGTCAACACCACAGGTGTACAAAGGTTAAATAAAACACCCACATTTTTATGAAAATGTATTTTGTGCGTTCAGATGCCCTGTGTGGACAAAGTCATGGAACCTTATGACAATCAGATTAAATTAACTACATTTTTCAGAAAGAAAACTTGTAAATCGGTCCAATTCGATCAGAACACAGCAGTAGGGTTAGGGTAACTGTCTTGTGAAAATATCACTTTTAAAAGTTCATATTCTGTAAACTCACACCCAAATAATGCTGTTGACTCATCCTATACTCATATTTGTGGCAAAGCATAAACTGGAGAATTTTTTAAAATAAAAACCTCAAACTTGTATCTCTAACAGGCCATTTAAAAAATGCTTGCTATTTCCTCATAGATGATGATGTCATCCTCCAGAGGAGGAGGATGTGCTGGCCAATCATTGGTCTCCTTACATTAATATTTTTAATGACTGGTATACGGTCACACCATTCTGTTGTTGGGGTACGCCAGTACCATTCCAACACAGAAAAGCAGCATTTTAACATACTTAATTGGCATTTTTTGGAAGGAAAACTATTTCACTCATATTGTAATCAATTAAAGGTCATATTTCATAGAAATCTGGAAACACTGGACAGTTACTTTAAAGGTCGACTTTGGGAAAAAATGATAAAATAACATATTTAAACTGTATAACTGATCAATGCACCATCATATCAGGTCATGTATTGCTTAAAAACAAAAACTAAATGGATGAATAAGATATTTGGCTACAGAAGTGCCATTTCTTACCAATCTCTACAGCTTCTGTCTACCAAAAAAATACTGTCAATTTGGCGTCAACACATACTGGAGCAGTTTGCTGGCTAGCTACAAGTGGCTAGATTAGCTAGTGGACTAGCTATGTCGACTGTGGTGCTCATAACCAGAATGACACTTTGATGAACCCCCAAAGGCACACCCCATTTCTGTTTGAAAATTAAGAAAGAGGTGTTGGACCGGTTATCATGCACAAAGTCGACCGTTAATGCACATTTTCTGCAACTCTACATATTTGGCCATTGCTTATGATGTTTTCATATGCTATCTGGGGGCCCCCAACCCACCAAAACAAATTAAAAATACATATATATATACAATGGGGAGAACAAGTATTTGATACACTGGCGATTTTGCAGGTTTTCCCACTTACAAAGCATGTAGAGGTCTGTCATTTCTATCATAGGCACACTTCAACTGTGAGAGACGGAATCTAAAACAAAAATCCAGAAAATCACATTGCATGATTTTTAAGTAATTCATTTGCATTTTATTGCATGACATAAGTATTTGATACATCAGAAAAGCAGAACTTATTATTTGGTACAGAAACCATTGTTTGCAATTACAGAGATCATACGTTTCCTGTAGTTCTTGACCAGGTTTGCACACACTGCAGCAGGGATTTTGGCCCACTCCTCCATACATACCTTCTCCAGATCCTTCAGGTTTCGGGGCTGTCGCTGAGCAATATGGACTTTCAGCTCCCTCCAAAGATTTTCTATTGGGTTCAGGTCTGGAGACTGGCTAGGCCACTCCAGGACCTTGAGATGCTTCTTACGGAGCCACTCCTTAGTTGCCCTGGTTGTGTGTTTCGGGTCGTTGTCATGCTGGAAGACCCAGCCATGACCCATCTTCAATGCTCTTACTGAGGGAAGGAGGTTGTTGGCCAAGATCTCGCGATACATGGCCCCATCCATCCTCCCCTCAATATGGTGCAGTCGTCCAAAAAACTCCCCAGTCTTTGCCGATTTCAAGCATACCCATACCATGATGCAGCCACCACCACGCTTGAAAGCATAAGGCTTTGCATTTAGGCCTAAAAGTGTGTTCCTTTGCCGTGTTTTTCTTGCAGTATTACTTTGGTGCCTTGTTGCAAACAGGATACATGTTTTGAAATATTTTGATTATGTATATTTGTATCCTTCTTTTCACTCTGTCATTTAGGTCATTATTGTGGAGTAACTTCAATGTTGTTGATTCATCCTCAGTTTTCTAACATCACAGCCATTGATCTCTGTAGCTGTTTTAAAATGACCAATGGCCTCATGGTAACATCCCTGAGCAGTTTCCTTCCTGTCCTACAGCTCAGTTCAGAAGGACGACTGTATCTTTGTTGTGTCTGGGTGGTTTAATACATCCTCCACAGCATTGTTATTAACTTGACCAAGCTTAAAGAGATACGCAATGTCTGATTTGTTAATGTTACTCATCTACCAATCACTGCCCTTCTTTATGAGGCGTTGAAAAGCTCCCGGGTCTTTGTATTTGAATCTGCTTGAAATGCAATACTTGACTGAGGGACCTTACAGATATTGTATCTATGGGGGACAGAGGAAGGGGTAGTCATTTAAATATCATGTAACTTATTATTTGAATTGTTAAGCCAACTTTTACTCCTGAACTAATTTAGGCTTGCCTAAACAAAGAGGGTGAAATACTTATGCAACAACAATATTTTAGCTATTTAATTAGTATTGATTGGTAAACGTTTGTAAAAAATAAATAAAAATAATGTTTTTAAAACTTTGACATTATAGAGTATTTTGTGTAGATGAATGACAAAACAAAATCATAATTAAATGATAGAACTCCAACTGCATATTTGGCCTTGTAGCTGAAACAGAACAGGGCTCTAGCATTGACAGTGATTTCTGATAACGGATGGATAAATCAAGGTTAAATGTGTTACACCAATGCAGATTTAGGCCAGCAACCTTTTGGACCATTTCAGTGAGCTAACCTAACCGCTGGACCATGCAGTGAGCTAACCTAACCGCTGGACCATGCAGTGAGCTAACCTAACCGCTGGACCATGCAGTGAGCTAACCTAACCGCTGGACCATGCAGTGAGCTAACCTAACCGCTGGACCATGCAGTGAGCTAACCTAACCGCTGGACCATGCAGTGAACTAACCGCTGGACCATGCAGTGAGCTAACCTAACCGCTGGACCATGCAGTGCAGTGAGCTAACCTAACCGCTGGACCATGCAGTGAGCTAACCTAACCGCTGGACCATGCAGTGAGCTAACCTAACCGCTGGACCATGCAGTGAGCTAACCTAACCGCTGGACCATGCAGTGAGCTAACCTAACCGCTGGACCATGCAGTGAGCTAACCTAACCGCTGGACCATGCAGTGAGCTAACCTAACCGCTGGACCATGCAGTGAGCTAACCTAACCGCTGGACCATGCAGTGAGCTAACCTAACCAATGGACCATGCAGTGACCTAACCTAACCGCTGGACCATGCAGTGAGCTAACCTAACCGCTGGACCATGCAGTGAGGTAACCTAACCGCTGGACCATGCAGTGAGCTAACCTAACCGCTGGACCATGCAGTGAGCTAACCTAACTGCTGGATCATGCAGTGAGCTAACCTAACCGCTGGACCATGCAGTGAGCTAACCTAACCGCTGGACCATGCAGTGACCACACTGTTCAGAAGTAGATGCATCTAGCAGCAGTCTACTCCTGTATTGCACTAGATGTGTCTTTGTGTGCTAAATTAGCGCAGAATGAAACTGATGACATTCTTCAGGGACTTTAGTTCATTAGCATTTTTGTGCTTAGCATTAGCAGATAGTATAAATGGCTTTAAGTGTCTGACAACCCCATTCCAAATGACTGTTAATGTGGCCCTGATTAGCCTGTGTCTAGTGCAGACAAACTTCATGCAATTTGTCCAGATAGGAAGAGTTCTTACATATTTAATCTCTGGTTCTCTAGTTCTACTAATGGTCCTGTAGATGGATGAGGTCAATGGTTGGGCTATATTCTCTCATTCCACTAGACTGAACTGTAACTAGTTTCAACTGTAACTTTTTGGCAGTTGAAAGGGATGTTGCACACAAAAGTGACACCCCCAGATACAGAAGTTCAGATAATATACTGAAGAAGTCTAAAGTTAGAATATTTGTTTTATACCAAAGGTGTTGTCGCTTTCTGTTTTCATACACCATGCCGAACATCCCAACATGTCATATAGATCATTCCATAACATTTCAGCCAATACAACAATTGTAGGTCTACCATACCGCATTATCGTATAATTCTGTTCCATTTTATGTGCAGACATTACTAGTTAGGCCTACCTCTCAGTAGTATTAGAACCTAAGAACCCCTGATTTAATTTCCCTGATGCCAAGACAAAATGTGAGAATGTGCCAAGTGTAGAAATAGGGGGGGTTCTTTTACGGACCAGGACCAGGAAGGGTGCCAAGCCGACACCAATCTAATATTTAAACGAGTTATTGGCTGCCGATGTGGTGCAACTTCTGTTAGGAGGATCACCTGCACCCACCACCTCTCCAAGGGCACACACACACACACACACTCACAAACGCACACATACACACACCACCTCTCGGAGGACCTGCTTTTCTGAAGGGCTTAGCTCCTTAAACCTTCTAATTAAAACAAGAAATCTCTTCGCCAAGACCCCCACTGCAACCCACCCAAAAAGATTATTAGGAATTTAATGGGGGACATTTTGCCTCGCACACCATCTGAGACCCTGGACTTGTGGCAAAATTGTGGGAACGGTGACAAAAAGAGGGAGAGAGAGAGAGAGAGAGAGAGAGAGAGAGAGAGAGAGAGAGAGAGAGAGAGAGAGAGAGAGAGAGATGGGAATAGAGTGAGAGAGAGTGTGTGTGAGGGGTGAGAGAAAGAGAGGGGGACATATCTGAGCCAAGTAGAAGTAGAGGTGGAGAGTGGGCCACCGTCATGGAGCCCCACACAGATAAATCAGCATCACAGGAGCACAACATGTTTCACTTGTAATTACGGGGACGGTATTATTAACAGGCTATTCATTCAGGAGGATGTTTCTCTATAGAGGTACTCAGGTGTCTGTTAACCCCCAACACACACACACACACACACACACACACACACACACACACACACACACACACACACACACACACACACACACACACACACACACACACACACACACACACACACACACACACACACACACACACACACACAGAGAGCTGTCCGTACTAAGGGCATTGATGAAAGGCTGGTATCGGTTAGCTGGCTTTAGGTCAATAAACCACTCTTCTACAGATCCTAGGTCAGCCCTAAAATGTGATAAGTGAAAACTGTCCCAGTTTCCATTGGCAAAGAATGAAAGTGAAGTGGATGTGGATATGGTAGGCTTTTCTCAGCCACATTTTACAGTTCATTCTTATAACACCTTTTATATAGCATAACACACATCAATCTTGAAGTTGTTAATACAGTAACTAAGTGACAAAAAGGCTTGGATAGATGTAGTACACATTGAGGTTTTTCTGCTCCTTTGTGGGCCTCTGTCAGGAGACAGTTTTGTCTCCTGAAATAGGAACATATGCTGTCTGCTAGGCTCTTTCTCTCTTCATCATGTGAAATATCACTACTCTGGGTTATATGACACTTACATATGCAGCCCAATAATTACAAGCTCATCAAAAGCACTTGTTAATTCACAGGTATCATTTTTGCACCAGTCTGTCAAAAGCTAGAGGTGTTCCTATTTCATTAGTACTAGATATTAGCAGGTAATGGCTGGTACTCTGTATTTCATTTGTATTAGATATTAGTAGGTAATGGCTAGTACTCTGTATTTCATTAGTACTAGATATTAGAAGGTATTGGCTGGTACTCTGTATTTCATTAGTACTAGATAATAGCAGGTAATGCCTCATATTCTGTATTTCATTTTACAGCCTTTGTAGCTAGTCTATATTAGTTCTTAATTGTTCTTCTTTGGAAAATGTTTGTTAATAAACTTAATTATCTTCAAATATGCATTGGTTTTCAATTGAAAGTTACAATATTTGACCCAGCGATAGGCCTACTACACATCTTGCCCCAGAGCAGAACTATCAGGGAATGCGCCATTCACAAGTAGGCTAAACTAAAATGTAGCGATCACGTTGTGACTGATTGGACATAGTTTTACTGTAGTTGTATAGATCTTTAAGGCAAGTGAATTCAATTAGCCTATCCATGATATCTGAGTGGATACTGAACATGTATTTTCAACAGAGCTCTTTGAAGGTAACCTGTCAAATCATGTTTTGTATTTGCATGGTCTCGTGCATCCGCGGACTAATTTCTCAGGATGACAATGCACATTCGCCCGGGGATTGGCGCGACCTATAGCCTACGACGCTTCCCAGCAAGCTTCTGATCTGCAGTCTGTCGCTATCTGGCTGAAGTCCACGCAGTTATAGCGCCCAACTTGGCGACATTTATGGCACAGGCTTACAATGGACGCATGCCCACCTCTCCCTCTCTCCCTCTCTTTCTCTCTTTCTCTCTCTCTCTCGCTCTATATGTAATGTTCAGAATCAAAATGATTCACCTTGCTGAATATAGGTTTCTCTTGTTTTGGTATGGTTGTTTTATTGCTGTTATTGGTCTGTTTAATTGTGTCGTATGCTTAATCTAGTTCTGATCACATACGCTGTGCAGTTTTATAGTTTATAGACACATTTAGATGTTGTCTTTCTCTAACTGAGTTATTAATTAAGTAGAGATACATGTTCTGCCCCCAAGAAATACAAACTATTTTCGGGTGAATAAAATGTATCAATTTCTGTGTGATTTTTGGACATAGGCTATTTGAGGTTGCCAGCCTATAATCGAAAGGTCAAATGGGTAGTGTGGACAGTATAATGAATTAATTCAATTACATTTGAAACTAAATATTGCTTCATAATATCATGATTACATTGATTGTGTGACTAACAATAAATTCAGGTAGGTTCGTTTCATAAGCTCTGAAATATAATATTATTACAAAAGCCATCAGTCATTCGTCTTCAATAATGTCTTTGAACGTCACATTATCACTGAAAAACCTTATGCATTGATTTCTACATTCGGCAAACACGGAAAACAATGGAGGCTCTTTAATTCCATTTTATTCAACGTTATGTTGTTTATAAAACAATCCCATTACCAGATACAAATTTGAAAGAAGGTGAAAAAAACAGAAGCGCACTATACCCCCACGAACACTTCATTGAATAATACAATAATTACATAATTGGTGTGTGCCAAATATACATTTCAAATTAAGGCAGCCTGTTCATATAAACGAAATTATTACGTGAGAATTTTCCATAAAGAGATGTTAATAATTTGCCTAACATTATTGTTATAAAAGTATTCAATTTCTAAAGAGCTAAAATAAGCTTTATGCCAATAGGCCAATATTTTTAAGATGAGAATTTAGGAAATAAAGTAGACTAAAATTCTCTCCATAGTTGCATATGAATAGACAAAATATTAACATGTAAACAATAGTCCTCGGTAACAAATCGAATGTGCCCACTATATACAAAAATGTGCATTGATTTGTTGCAAGAAATAAGAAAGATAGCGTGTTCAGTTCCAATATCAGAAATGTGTGTAGGCCTACATTGATTAATTTGTCACAAGGCATAGGCTATAACTTGAACAACGAGATAGGCTATAACCTGAATAACGAGATTCATTCCAATGTCATTTTCAGATGAATTTTAAACATGTTATAAATACAAAGGGTTATGTTCCCCCTTTCAAACATCTATTCAGTGACACGTGTATTTCATATTTTATAAATAGGATAACTGTACATTCTTCGATTCATATTTCACTTGATAATTAACACAACGTTTGACACTGTAGAAAACACACAATATGTGAACATTTATTTACATATGTCTACCATCCATAGACAAATGATATCTAGATAAATAAATCCAGATTAAATAACTTACAAATAAATACAAGCCTGGCTTGGAACAATTTATGCAACACTTGAGGCAATGAAAACGTATAGGAATTGTCTGAAGCGTCTTCTAATAGCTCATTTGTTCCAGTTGACTGGTGCCCTACTGACCTGCACGTTTAGTGGGTCATAATAGAGTTGTCTCAGACTGCATGGAGTTCTTTATTGCATACTGTAGTTCCCTTCGCCTTTTATTGCTGTCTTATTTAAGACGTTGCATCACTAGGCCGAACTCCACCATGTCACATTACCCTTTGGATTAATACAATTAGGAATAGAGCATATTCAGCATACGTATAGTTTGGTATACTACTTTAATGTGTAAGGGCATCAACAAATTATTTCCAAAAAGAATGTTCTTGCATAACAATTTGTGAATAAACATAGCCTATCCATGTGCGTCACTTCTCCTACTTCTCGACTCTTACAGGAGATGTAGTGGGCCTATTAACTGAACGCTATTTGACAATCTCCCAGACCTCTGTTTGTTTCCGTTGCCTGCATGGTGTGTTTTCCCTAAAATGATCCCACTACAAAACGTATTTACCCTCAGGACAATTAACATTCAATTACAATGAATAAGTGACTATACATCAGATGGCCCACACCACAACCAACCCTCTGGGCACAGACGTCAATTCAACTTCTAATCCACGTTGGTTCAACGTAATTTCGTTGAAATGACATGGAAACAACGTTGATTCAACCAGTGTGTGCCCAGTGGGAAGTGCCCAAAATGGGCCAAGTTGTCAATAATACATGTGTGGGTTCTGTATTTTAGCCTAATTAGGCTACTCCACTATAAGCTGGTCACATTTGACTTTTCTCTTATCAATTATGAAAGGGCGTGTTTAGTTCCTCCTGCATTGGGTAGAACTGGCTGCGGAGGTGGATGTCATAGGGGACATGGATATCCCGGATGTCAGAGGACCCCCGTGACATTGAGTTCTGACCGAGGGAGTTGCGACCCGCCACCGCCGCGCAGTACCGCATACCGTAATGACAGCTCTTTCCATAGTCCGCTGGCTCCTCGTGCTTTAGGGAGAATATCCCGTTAAAGTTGATTGGAGGGCTCAGAGCACCACTGTCGAATTGAGGGCTCGAACATTCTGGGGACGTGCTCTCGTAGAAGGACTCATAGGCACTGCAGTAGGAGCTAAATGGTCTGAAAGGTTTGGCGCTGTCCATGGTGCTGCTGCCGTGGCCTGAAGACGCTACAGCCTCGGTGGAACTGTGATAAGGCGCAGGGTACATAGCGTCGAATGGGGACCTACCAGTGAAAGATGTCTCTCCGTTGTGGTCCGTGATGACATTTCTGGCATTGAGCTGGAGACAGCCCGCCACTAAGTTGGTGGTTGGCTGAGACAGTCCCTTGCAGAGCGCCTGGACAAATGCCAATAGGTCGGGTCTCTTGCCGGTGCTGAGGATCTCCGACAGCGCCCAGATGTAGTTCTTGGCCAGTCGGAGAGTCTCAATCTTGGACAGCTTCTGCGTCTTGGAGTAGCAGGGCACGACTTTGCGCAGGCAGTCCAGCGCGTCGTTCAGCCCGTGCATCCTGCTCCGCTCGCGCGCGTTGGCCTCCTGGCGCCGAATTTTCACCCTGTCCACGCGCCCCTTGGTCATCTTCTTTTTACGTGGGCCTCTCCTCCTTCCTGGTAAACCGTCCACGTCCTCGTCTTCTTGGCCTAGCTCCTCTCTCTCGTCCTCATCCCTCTCCGACTCTAACTCATCCTCCGTGGTTTTGATGTGGGTCTGGGAGATGGTATCGGCTGCTTTTAGGAAAGGTTCTTGTTTACTGACCTTGATCTCGCGCACGCAGTCTAGAGGGAAGTTGGCCCCAAACTGGGTCCCGGTCCCTGGCCTCATTGCTGGCTCATCAAACGGTAAGGTCAACATCGTTCTTCAGCGTGACAGGGAAGATACGGCTGATTAGTCCGATGTTATCCGTGATTTTATCATTAGACATTTATTAACATTCTTAGCATTATATTTTACCCATGGCCTTATCTGGACAAATTGACATCCAACCGAATTGAATATTATAGGCTAAAATCATTCAATTTTCTTGAAATATATCTATAAAGGTCTATGTCATATAGATGGTATGCATCTGTATAACTTTAGTATACATCTTTACATGATTAGCCTATTACTGATAATAATCCAATGATAAGGACAGTAGCCTAGACACCATACCATTAATTAATTAATTAATTCATTCATTCATTCAACTGAGCATCCTTTTAAACCCCAATTATAAACTATCCTTTTGTTAGATACTTTGATTTCAATTCAATTTCCATCCCACAACATGACACCACTGCATTATTTTTTCCCCACACTCAGTCTACATGCATGTTATCCCTCACCTGGATCCTGTGTCAAACAGTGCACATCTTCTCAATAGCCTTCCAGGTAGCTTTACGCGCCAGCACCTTTTTGTTATCGCGATGGGAGATAGCACCAGAGTGGTCCTACTCTCCTTCTTCTCCTTGTCTTTTTTTCTCTCTCTCTGTCTGTCTGTCTCTCTCTCTCTCTCTCTCTCTCTCTCCCTCTCTCTCTCTCTCTCTCTCTCTCTCTCTCTCCCCCTCTCTCTCTCTCTCTTTGAGAAATGACACCGATGCCAACCGCCAGAGCTGGTACCCATGCCATCTGCTGATGACGTCACCTGGCAGCGTTGGCCACGTGGTGTGGTCTCGAGGGACTGTTGAATTTCTCCCTGATCATCTGGCATGCTTCTTGCTTCTGGGAAACATCGCAAAGCTTCCCTATAGCTTCTTTAGGAACGGGAGGAAACCAGTAGGGACCTCACACAACGAACAGATAATACAACAGATGCATGTAAATTCCAAAGAATAGATGTATTCAATGTGAATATCCATGTTCTGTCTCTGGGCATGGTAATGTGTGGATTACAAATGATAAAAGCAAGGCAATTACGGGGGAATTAAGGATGTAGTTTTAAGCAATTGTATTGAATTCAATGTTGATGACATGATATGTTGAAGGTACATAAAACATTACATGAAATGCATACAAGCCAGAAATACCGACTTCAGAAGTTGCTTAGGTTACACAAATGAGTGACAGCTAGAGTGACATGATTGATAGCTCCTGTCTTTTGGGTCATGTTGTCAAGGGCGTTTGCCAATTGGCTGAGTTTGCACCGATCAGGAGATTCCCAAGGCCTCTCCTAAATGTAGACTTTTTGGGAGAGGAGTGTCATAAAAATAATAACCTGCGATTAGCTAGCATTAATATGCACTAACACCGGTTATGGATGTGTTGCGTAATGCAGCTTCATAGCAATAGGCCCCCAGAGGCCAATCATACTAGTGTGCCTCATTCCATAGTTGCACACAACATCTTTCAATATGAACCGTTTATTGTTACCGTAGAGTAAACTCAATTGTCATACGATAACTGAGAATGGAGGGTTGATTGAGATCAAAGGTTTTTTGAGTTTAGTTTAGTTTATTAACTTTGACCGTTTAACAAAACAAAAACAAGCACACATAACACTTGAAAAAGCCATACATGAGTAAAATCATCGAGGATAATCCACAGTAACGTCTTGAATTTATTTCCACTGTGGTCCTCGAGACAAGTATTTACATTCACTAGTATTTACATTCTGGATTTAGGGGAAACATTAACATTTGAGTGGTGGCATCTCTGAATCTCTGGTTGGTGGTTGACTAGATGTTTCATGCTTGATTGGTATGTATCAGTCCATGCTTATGTATATGAGTCGACAATATGAATAGCATGTCTTTATTGAACCAGATGACCCAGCATTAACACTTTTGTTCCTTGTCTGGTGATTTGGGGTTAATCTGGGAGGTGGCTTGTATATCTGCTTGTATTCAAATACCAGTTAGGGGACTGGGCTGCCTCCATAGCTGCTTTAGTCCTATCAGATATGATGAACAAGCCACTCATTCGCTAATCTCTTGTGAAAGATGAAAACATTAAAATGATACATCTGTTGGTGGTCTGTGGAAAATGAGGTTTATGAGGACAGATTTCACTGGTGCCAATCAACTCAGAGACACCAAGGAAGCCACATGCTTCTACCTAATAACATTTTTATACTCGTTAAAGAGCATCGTAGATTCACTAGTATTTACATTCGGGATTTAGGGGAAAAAACTAACATTTGAGTGGGTGGCATCTCTGGTTGGTGGTTGACTAGATGTTTCATGCTTGATTGGTATGTATCAGCCCATGCTCATGTTTATGAGTCTGCACGCACACACACACACGCACACACAAGCACACACACACACACACACACACACACACACACACACACACACACACACACACACACACACACACACACACACACACACACACACACACACACACACACACACACACCTCCATCTCAGCCTGCCCACCTCGCCCCCCTCTATAGATGCCTCAGCTGGCGACAAGCTTTCCGGTCCAGTACACACACCAACATCTGATGAGTCAAACTTCCCATTTCAGACTAATCACTTGACTGCACTAATTGCAAATGCAAATATGCAAATTTATATTAATTAATTACTCTGTTAATTAGTTCTCTGGTCTTTTTGGGCCATAAATCATTGTGCAGGAGAAGGGAGAGAGACTAGACCCATCCCATTTCACATAAAACATTTAATACACACCCCAGCTCCGAAATAGTGCACGTGCTTACTTACATTTTTTTTAAAATTAAAAATATAAAAAGACGCTTGCTCACTACTGTTGTAAAGAAGAAGAATTAAATGAAGGGGTTGTGATTAAAAAACATTTTATAAAAAGGGAACATATCATCCTTTGTATTTATACCATGCTTGGTGTAGAATGTCATCCTGCGTTTTAATTATTACATATTTAAGACAGACAGGGTGCAAACAAAGAATGTCATTGAGATCTCTAATAGCATCAAAGGTATTCTTGGTGTCTCTCTTACTGACTGTCTGTTTTATGTTGATATCAATACTTTAAATATTTAAATGATCAATTGCAATAGAATACAAAAAGCTTGGATACCAAATGTAAAAGGCCCAGCCCTGGAAAAGTGAAGACTTTTCACACTTTCATTTCAGAGCTGTAGTTCGCTTAAAGAGTTTGTTTCTATATCCCCTGTGTGAAAATATTAATTTACTTCTGTCTCAGGTTGAAAACTTGGATAAAAAATAAACAGAAGTGTTGACATACAAAGGTACCCAGGTGTAAGACACATAGCCTGTTAATGGTATGGAAATATGGAGCTGTGAATAATTCATTAATGTTTTAGAAATCAGAATGCTAATTGGTTACCTTGGTGGGAAGCTCTGGTGCAATGGGAACTGTTTCAAAGAAATGTGTGTTTTGCTCTATTTGACCAACATTTTTAACATTGTAACCTAATAGTTTGCTGATTATTTGTTGTTAATCTTAATAGTAAGGGGTGGAATTGGTGAAGTACTACGATCATAATCTAACATTCTACTTTAGGCTTTTAAAGAATGAGCTAATTTCCTGTCTACTGAGGTATTTTCATAAATTCATACTCTATTTGACCCCATGTCATTTAGAGTGCAAACAACATTTGATGCATATTCTGGCCACAATATAACATTTATTTTTCATCATAACATTTCCGTGTTATGCCAGATATTAGGAGGGATTCAGAGGTTTGACTTCCAATAATTTATGAAAATGAAGTATTGTTCAGTTCCAGCAGGGTTGATGTGTCAAATTATTTTACATTTTGTTGTTGAATTCAGCCAACGATGTCACCAAGGGATTGAGACCGGGGAGGAGCAGAGGGTGAGTGGATGCCAGCTATGTTGATTTGAGTGTTGTTAATATCTTTGCCGTGCCAGAATTGGAGATCAGGCCAGGGTTTTCTTCACTCCAGCCCTTTGGCTGTTAGTTCACCTGAATTCCTGCAGGATGCATGTTGCATGTTGTGTGAACATCCCTGAGCCACCCTACATCTTACCTCTGGTGGTTATTGCTGTGGGGAGACTGGTTGGCAGAGACTGAGTCTGGGGACCCGGGGAGGGGGAGGGGGTTTGGCAAGGGATCTGGCTACCTCCATTGCCTCCTACAGTCTCCATACCACTTAACTCCCCTGCCTCCCCCTGTCTCCTCTTGCCTCCCCTGCCTCCCCTGTCTCCCTCTATTTCCTCCTGTCTCTCCCTGCCTCCAGTACCTTCCCCTTTTATAACTCTATAATGAAATTCTACACTTTTTGCCATGGGGCAGGGATGATTTTTTTTGCTGTTTTATAGCTAATTTCCTGAAATTCTACAAATGTTGCTATCTAGAGCCTTCCAGACTTCCAAGGGGGCCCCAACCCTGGAGTTCGGGGGGCCCAGGACACATGCGCTGCGTGCCTGTTCGGTAATCCGGTCCTGCCTACATGCAGCCCCCTGCCACTCCCTGTCTCCCCCTGCCACCCTTTCCATCTCCATCTACCCCAGTTTACCTCCCCTTGTCACCCTACCCACCTCCCCCTGTCTCCCCTGCCTCCTCCAGGTCTCTCTTGACTAAACTGGTAAAATGAAGTTTAAATAAATAATCTCCCCACCTGCCTGAGGCAGCTCTCTAGCCAATTGTTCCCTGCAGGCGATGCCCAGTCCAGATTAGGGAACCTTGCCTCCTCAGGCTCTGGCTCTGGCTCTGGAGCTTGGAAGGTTTGTTCTTAGTTAAGCTGCTTGACTATTCATGAAGACAGGACAGCTTCTGAATATGAGTCTATCACTGGCACAGGTATACCAGTGGACTTTCTCACAACAAATAAACAACAATAGATGGATAGACTTGGTTCTTGGTGCCAAGATTAGATAGACTAATACTTTATTGATCCCTAAAGGAAAATCAATATTCACAAGTGGAGGTATAGACAGGTTTATATTATTGTCTAACACAGCATCCTCAGAGGTGAGTCACATCACCTGCCATTATTATTCATAATATGAGGTGGGTGGTTGGTTGGTGGAAAGGGCATCACAATGAAGGTTGTTATTTTGTGGCGTGAAACTTGGACTTCTGCCCAGTTTCTCAGATGATGAAAATCACCTTCATGTGTCCCCGCTGGCAGGTGTAAACAAATGAACAAATTGCAACCTTTGAAATAGAAAGTGAATATAGTTTGAGACTAGTGATTACCTCTCCAACGGAGGTGTTGGCTTCCTCTGTGTAAGACATGTGCCAGGATTCAGGAATGACACTTCTTATTTCACAAATCTGTCACTCACCGTGCAACACCTTTGACATTTGGAATGTAATTTCTATTCATTTAATGAGTGTTAAGTACATGTTCTGTCACTGACAATTAGATACAAGTTTGATTGGAGGAGAAGAAGCATTTTAATTGTACTCAAAGTAAGCATAGATATTACCAGATATGGACTATTTCAGCACATTTAGTTTAATAAATCAAATAGAGCACTGACAGTGCTAGGTTGCTTGTACAGTTTCGGGTGGTATCAGGCCAAGTCCAATATTTACTGGATACTATAGTTAAAATACAGTAATATGACCTACATGTTGTTGTGGCATTTCAGTAATGTTAGAGGAAGGTTATGGCTTAGTTAGTGTGGCCCCAGCTGGTTGTGGGAATGTCATTTTTATCACGTGCCATCAAACCTCTGTTCCAAAGCCAATCTAATTGTCTAAACTGGAATGGAACGGCACCCTATTGTACAGTGAGGCACTAAGGCAAATATTGTTTTGGACGCTTTCCTGGAAATCCTTTACAAAAAAATCACATCAAGATCACATTAATACATGAATGGATGGATGGACATGATAGTTGATGGATATGGATGGAAATGCGTAGGCACATGCATACGAACCACTTCTGCCATTCCTATAACCCGAACAGGAACCATCTCGGTGGCATCTGCATGTGTTCTCCGATGGAAGTGTATAATATCGCTGAAACACTTTAACACTAATAGAACTCTTACATTCTAATAGGGGTTGCTAATGACCCGTGTGAAAACAGAGGAGCTTCGGCAGAGAAGAGAGAGATCAGATGCAAATGACACAGCTTGCTACGACGCTAATGGCCGTGGAGACGCTGTACTGAACGCACACATACTGTTCACTCACGTTGCTCTTTCTGTAAAGGAAGATTGGTGTGCCATGGGAAAAGGAAAATGGAGTTGGGTTGTTAAAATGTACACGTACATACGCGCAGAGATATGTACGTAGCTATGTACAGTACGTCATGAACACAAACAAAACGGTGAAACATGCTCAAACACATAACTCATAATAACACCAACACACCTTTCAACGTTACAGAAAGTTAATGCACATGTCAAATAAAAGCACAAATACCATCTGGTTGGTTTGTACTAATGAGTTGCTTGATTTAACTCATTTCACCTCTGTTGAATGGTACCAGTGCTGGGAGACTTGATGCTTGGAGTGGGGTTGGTTAGAGAGGCGTGCTGGTCTAGTTGGGTCTCTGGACCCTCAGGACATGGTTAAATGTCCTTGGTTTCAACAGACAGCTGTCCCTACTTAGACTCTAATTTCATATTCTCCTCCCTCCCCTCCTCTCCCTCCAGTCTGGTGGATAAGATGCATTCATAGACTGGAAACAAGGGCCTGGCACCACGTCCACTCCCCCGCCTTGTTGACTAAACTAATCTACCCAGCCACAGTGCTGCCACCGAGGGAACTCGGACCACTACTTGACTCTGTGATCTGGGATGGTTGTGGAGATTCATTTCCTGAGCCATTAAAGGATGGGCCGTGTGTTAGAGACTGGGGGAGAGAAATATGTACAGTGCATTCGTAAAATATTCAGACCCCTTGACTTTTTCCACATTTTGTTACATTACAGCCTTATTCTAAAATGGATTAAATGTTTTTTTTCCAACCACCAACCCAATCTACACACAATATCCCATAATGACAAAGCAAAACCAGGTTTCTATATATATTTTTTACAAATGTATTACAAATAAAATGAAAATATAACATTTACATGATTATTCAGACTGTTTGCTCAGTACTTTGTTGAAGCACCTTAGTCAGCGATTACAACCTTGATTCTTCTTGGGTATGATGCTATAAGTTTGGCACACCTGTATTTGGGGAGTTTCTCCCATTCTTCTCTGCAGATCCTCTCAAGCACTGTCAGGTTGGATGGAGAGCGTTGCTGCAGAGGGCTTTCCAGAGATGTTGATTGTGTTCAAGTCCGGGCTCTGGCTGGGCCACTCAAGGACATTCAGAGACTTGTCCCAAAGACACCCCTGCATTGTCTTGGCTGTGTGCTTAGGATCGTTGTCCTGTTGGAAGGTGAACCTTCGCCCCCAGACCGAGGTCCTGAGCTCTCTGGAGCAGGTTTTCATCAAGGATCTCTTTGTACTTTGCTCCGTTCATCTTTCCCTCAATCCTGACTAGTCTCCCAGTCTCTGAAAAACATCCCCACAGCATGATGCTGCCACCACCATGCTTCACCGTAGGGATGGTACCAGGTTTCCTCCAGACGTGACGTTTGGCAATCAGACAAAAGAGTTCAATCTTGGTTTCATCAGACCAGAGAATCTTGTTTCTCATGGTCTGAGAGTCTTTAGGTGCCTTTCGGCAAACAAGTGGGCTGTCATGTGACTTTTACTGAGGATTGGCTTCCGTCTGGCCACTCTACCAAAAAGCCCTGATTGGTAGAGTGTTGCAGAGATGGTTGTCCTTCTGGAAGGTTCTCCCATCTCCACAGAGGAACTCTGGAGCTCTGTCAGATTGTCCACCGGGTTCTTGGTCACCTCCCTGACCGATGCCCTTCTCCCCCAATTGCTCAGTTTGGCCGACAGGTCAGCTCTAGGAAGAGTCTTGGTGGTTCCAAACTTGGGGACCTTCAATGCTGCAGACATTTTTTGGTACCTTTCCCCAGTTCTGTGTCTCGACACAATCCTGTCTCACAGCTCTACAGACAATTTCTTCAACCTTATGGCTTGGATTTTGCTCTGACATGCACTGTCAACTATGGGACCTTATATAGACAGGTGTGTGCCTTTTCAAATCATGTCCAATCAAGTGAATTTGCCACAAGTTGACTACAATCAAGTTGTAGAAACATCTCAAGGATGATCAATGGAAACATGATGAACCTGAGCTCAATTTTGAATATCATAGCAAAGGGTCTGAATAATTATGTAAATAAGGTATTTTTTTAATTATATTTTTTATTAGCAAAAACGTCTAAAAACCTGCTTACACTTTGTCATTATGGGGTATTGTGTGTAGATTGGTGCGGGAAATAGTATATTTCTCCCATTTTAGAATAAGGCTGTAACTAAACAAAATATGGAAAAAGTCAAGTGTTCTGAACACTTTCTGAATGCACTATTTATCTCAGTGATGGTCTGTGCTGTTTAAGATGAGGGAGGACGATACATTTCTTTATGAGCATGGCCTTATTTCTATTACAGGATATTGGATGACTGTCATTCATATTCCATTCACCCAGCTCAATGTAACATTGATAGATTTAGGCTACTACATGATACTCACATTTTCCTATACTCATAAGGATGCTACAACCTAGCCTAAGAATGAACGTTTACAACGTAGGTGCACAGTTCAAGATCATTTTTTGTAACCAAGGTGACAGACAGTAACACATTCAATACCGTCTTGCACACTCTTGCCTGCATCTAGCTGATCTAGGGTGTAATCATTAGTCCAGCAGTTGCAAACGAGAGTTTCTATTGGACAAATTCAGGTGAGTTTATACCCATTTCGCTCCGTTTGCTTCCATTTAAGAAGATGAATCGACGGAACTAACACAACCCTGATCATACACAAACACATGTTCATTTTCATAGCAGCCACATACAAACAGCATGATCACTTTTCTCTATGTAATTCCTTCGCACATCTACCAGCTCTCCTCCTCTCTCACCTTTTCCCTTCGCCTGTGGTCTTCAGTGCACAACACATCAGCTGTCTATGACCAGCCCAAAAAAACTTTCTAAGCCAAACCTTCATATCATAACCACTAACCGCTACACACAGCCTACATTATTGTAACCATATTAATGTAACCATACAGTGTACAGTCAGCAAGCAGTTTAGCAGTTACACCAGCGGGCCCCTCTGGCAATAAATTAATAAAACCAAAAGCTTACCTTGACTTGGAAGAGTTCCAGTGTTGGATACCCACAGCCTGCTAGCTAACATAACATCCCTCTCTGTTCGAGTCGGGTGTTTGAGTAGGCTAAACTAGCAAGCTAGCTAAGTAAATGAAAGTGAAAAAAATACTACAAAATATAGATCTCTCTCCCTCTCTCTCTTGCTTCTTCCTTTTTGAAGAAATGTATTTGTTTAAGAACTGTTCAACTATTGTCTTTCTCTCTCTTTGAGTCAACTAATCACCACGTTTTATGCACTGCAGTGCTAGCTAGCTGTAGCTTATGCTTTCAGTACTAGATTCATTCTCTGATCCTTTGATTCTGTGGACAAATTGTCCTCTGGAAGTTGCCATAATTAATGTGTAAGTCTATGGAAGGGGGTGAGAACCATGAGCCTCCTAGGTTTTGTATTGAAATCAATGTATCCAGAGGAGGAAGGAAACTAACTGTGCTCCTCTAAAACTGCAAAACAGTGTGTTTTAATCAATATTTAGTGAGATTTGAATATATTTAATATAGTTTAATATAGCTTTTTTAATGTTTCACTATTTTAATTTTTATGAAATTCACTGAGGAGGATGGTCCTCCCCTTCCTCCTCTGAGGAGCCTCCACTGGTATAACTACACTACGCACCTGAAACAAGCAACAGCATAGTTTTAAAAGTTACAGGTTCATCTACTTGTGTCTACTTATCTACACATTGTCTCAAAATAAAAACACCATGAATTAAAGCTGACTGTATAATTTCAGAGTATCCCTTCATCGTTATCACAGATGCTTCCTGGCAAAATGCAAATATCGTCTCCATTAATCGCCTAATAAATGCTGCTCACTTTGTGAGTAAATACATGATGTAACACTAAGCAGCCAGTGAACTGCATGGGTTTGTTATTGTCGTGCCCATTGGAACGTTATCTCTCTCTCTCTCTTCTCTCTGTTCACAGCCGATCTGATATCTGATAGGCCCATCTGGTCAGCCTGCTCTTGGGCTGCTGCTGCGTTAGTCATGGCCTGGCCTGGCCGTGTCCACTTCTGCCCACTGCCCACCCTCCAGCCTGTCTCTCTGGGGTCTGTCCAGTGGGCAGTGTTCATGCCACCCACAGACAGGCTGCTGTGCCCACTGCCCGGCCTTTTCCAGTTGAGCTAGGCCTGAGCGGCCGGACGGATGGAGGGATGTACTGTGTGGCTGTGAAGGAACACCGTGAACCACCATGGAATATGGAATAACAGCAAGAAGTTGAACAACAATAAGTCACATATGGCCCTTCACTTTTAAAAGCATTCAGTGCCATAAGGCTAATGAATATGGATGGAAGAATGGTGTTGAAGGAGATTAACTCCCCTATGAGCTATAGAACGCCGTTTGGGTCTTTGCATGCAAAAAAAGATACAAGTCAAATACACTATTACATTTGCACAAGCAAGCCAGGTGTCACCACTACGATCAGTAGCACTGACAAAAAAAACAAGTCTGCAAACAAGCACACACACCGTCTGTGTGAGCATTTTAAATAAGAGCAAGATCAAACGAGCAGGATAAAAAATTGTGCAAATATCTATGTTATTAGATACAATAATATGTTATTAGAATCTTTGGGGTAGCTAGCTAGCTTTATCTTGCTACCGTCCTAGCTAGCACCAATGCAACCAGCCTGAAAACACTGACCAGCAGAAACTGCAGTCATTTTCAATATTCTCAGAAATGATTTAGGGATCCATGTGAGTAAGTATTAGCTAGGTAGCCACTTGTTGTACTCCTATTAAACTCAAACTTCAGTTTGTGAAAATAACTAGCTAGCCTGCTACGCAACCCTGTTGCCCAAAGTAACATTATAAGCATCCAGCTAGCTTCATCTGGCGAGTGAGTCTTGACTGGACCGGGTTATGTGTTGTGAAGCTAGCCACAATAAGGATTAACCACCATAGTGGAATTAGCGTTTGGCCTTCAAAATAAGCCTCTTTGAAAGTGATGCAAATGGTTACAATTGGTGGAATAATGCCATATTTAGACTAGATAATGGTCATCTCTACGGGATGGTCATCCCCCCGCAAGACAGTTGAGCTAACTTGCACTAATATGATTAGCATGAGGCGGTAAGTAACAAGAACATTTCCCAGGACAGAAAGCTTAAATTCTTGTTAATCTAACTGCACTGTCCAATTTACAGTAGCTATTACAGTGAAATAATACCATGCTATTGTTTGAGGAGAGTGCACAGTTATGAACTTGAAAATGTATTAATAAACCAATTAGGCTATTTGGGCAGACTTGATACAATATTTTGAACAGAAATGCAATGGTTCATTGGATCAGTCTAAAACGTTGCACATACACTACTGCCATCTAGTGGCCAAAATATACATTGTGCCTAAAATGGATTAATACATTGTGGCCTTTCTCTAGCATTTCAAAGATGATGGAACAAAAAACAAACGAAAAAAACATTTATTCTTTGTATTATCTTGTACCAGATCTAATGTGTTATATTCTCCTACATTCATTTTGCATTTCCACAAACGTTAAAGTGTTTCCTTTCAAATGGTATCAAGAATATGCATATCCTTGCTTCAGGTCCTGAGCTACAGGCAGTTCGATTTGGGTATGTAATTTTAGGCGAAAATGGGAAAAAAAGGGTCTGATCCTTAAGAGGTACAAGGTTGGAGTGTTGGAATGTTGAGCAATGAAATGGGGGTATCAGTCTATTCGGTGACACCCACAGAACACAACTGTGAAGAGTTTACGCAATATTAGCATAGTAGCTCATTGCAGGACTTTGGCGGTGGGACTTTGCCTCCCCAGTCAGCCTATTGTGCATATATTGACATTCATATTGCACTGTACACCCTTACTTAAGGATTTGTGATCAATGAAATATGGCATCAGTCTACTCAGTACCCAAGTGCTTTTTTACCAAAGTCCTCCTCGGAGTTATCAGACTCCAAAACACCACGTTGTATTGTGTTCAAATCAAATGTTATTTTATTTGTCACAAGTACTGTATGCAACCTTACCGTGAAATGCTTACTTTCAAGCCAACAATACAGATTTAAGAAATACAGTTAAGAAATGTTTTACTGAATAAAATAAAGTAAAAAATAAATAAGTAACACAATAAAATAATGATAGTGAGGCTATATACAGAGGGTGCAGGTACCAAGTCAATGTGCAAGGGTACAGGTTAGTCGAGGTAATTTGTACATGTAGGTAGGGATAAAGTGACTATGCATAGATAATAAACAGTGAGTAGCAGCAGTGCAAAAACAAAGGGGGGGGGGGGGGGGGGTCAATGCAAATTGTCCAGGTGGCCATTTGATTAATTGTTCAGCTCATGGCTTGTGGATGGCAGGAAACTTGCCCCTGTGATGTACTGGGCCGTACTCACTACCCTCTGTAGCGCCTTACGGTCGGATGCCGGGCAGTTGCCATACCAGGCGGTGATGCAGCTGGTCAGGATGCTCTCGATGTTGCAGCTGTAGAACTTTTGGAGGATGAATACACATAAACTCAGCAAAAAAGAAATGTCCTCTCACTGGCAACTGCGTTTATTTTCAGCAAACTTAACATGTGTAAATATTTGTATGAACATAACAAGATTCAATAACTGAGACATAAACTGAACAAGTTCCACAGACATGTGACTAACAGAAATTGAATAATGTGTCCCTGAACAAAGAGGGGGTCAAAATCAAAAATAACAGTCAGTATCTGGTGTTGGCACCAGCTGCATTAAGTACTATAGTGTTTCTCCTCCTCATGGACTGCACCAGATTTGCGAGTTCTTGCTGTGAGGTGTTACCTCACTCTTCCACCAAGACACCTGCAAGTTCCTGGACATTTCTGGGGGGAATGGCCCTAGCCCTCACCCTCCGATCCAACAGGTCCCAGACGTGCTCAATGGGATTGAGATCCGGGCTCTTCCCTGGCCATTGCAGAACACTGACATTCCTGTCCTGCAGGAAATCACGCACAGATCAAGCAGTGTGGCTGGTGGCATTGTCATGCTGGAGGGTCATGTCAGGATGAGCCTATAGGAAGGGTACCACATGAAGGAGGAGGATGTCTTCCCTGTAACACACAGCGTTGAGATTGCCTGCAATGACAACAAGCTCAGTCCGATGATGCTGTGACACACCGTCCCAGACCATGACGGACCCTCCACCTCCAAATCGATCCTGCTCCAGAGTGCAGGCCTCGGTGTAAAGCTCATTCCTTCGATGATAAACGCGAATCCGACCGCCACCCCTGGTGAGACAAAACCGCGACTCGTCAATGAAGAGCACTTTTTGCCAGTCCTGTCTGGTCCAGCGACGGTGGTTTTGTGCCTAAAGGCGACATTGTTGCCGGTGATGTCTGGTGAGGACCTGCCTTACAACAGGCCTACAAGCCCTCAGTCCAACCTCTCTCAGCCTATTGCGGGCAGTCTGAGCACTGATGGAGGGATTGTGCGTTCCTGGTGTAACTTGGGCATTTGTTGTTGCCATCCTGTACCTGTTCCGCAGGTGTGATGTTCGGATGTACCGATCCTGTGCAGGATTTGTTACACCTGGTCTGCCACTGCGAGGATGATCAGCTGTCCATCCTGTCTCTCTGTAGCACTGTCTTAGGCGTCTCACTGAACGGGCATTGCAATTTATTGTTTTGGCCACATCTGCAGTCTTCATGCCTCCTTGCAGCATGCCTAAGGCATGTTCACGCAGATGAGCAGGGACCCTGTGCATCTTTCTTTTGGTGTTTTTCAGAGTCAGTAGAAAGGCCTCTTTAGTGTCCAAAGTTTTCATAACTGTGACCTTAATTGCCTACCGTCTGTAAGCTGTTGGTGTCTTAACGACCGTTCCACAGGTGCATGTTCAGTAATTGTTTATGGTTCATTGAACAAGCATGGGAAACAGTGTTTAAACCCTTTACAATGAAGATCTGTGAAGTTATTTGAATTTTTACTAATTATCTTTGAATGACAGGGTCCTGAAAAAGGGGCGTTTCTTTTTTTGCTAAGTTTAGTAGGTTGATAGGTACAATACATGTGGCTCATTTCACAGTGGTTTCATAGTCCCGCAATGAGAGCTAATGTTCTGTGGGTGTCACTGAGTAGACTGACACCCCATGTCATTGATCCATAATCCATAGGTAAGGCTGTAGACTTAGATAAGTATGCCCCCAATGCAATTCTAAATTCTAATACATCCACATTGTTATTAACAGATTTTTGTTAAATTAACCAATTATTGTCTTTTGTTGAATTTATACAACATTCCAATCTCGTTTAGAATGAGCTATTCAATTACGGCACTATTTGTGTTAATTTGCAACACTTTCAATGAGAGACTTTTATTTTGAATGCGAACTGCAAATTCCTTTATTGTAACTAATCCTTATTGTATCTAGCTTCACATAGGTGGGTCTGACTATCATTAATCAAATAAGTGTTTTATAAATTAGGGGTATTTTAGATTATGACACCTAGCTATATTGTTAGCTAGCTAACTATAGCTACTGAAACAGATTATGTCGTTTTGCTATGTTTTAGGGGAATTGTGTTGTTGTTGCATCCATCAGCTAGATAGTTTTAAAAAATGACTGGCACTGTCCCAGAGCTTGAAGAAGTGTGTATGCGCTCAAGTGCGGCAGCGGCGTGATAGTGGAATCAATTAAGTAATAATGCCCGAGAAGCCGGTGTTTGGAGGATATATCGACACAAGTGTTGTTTGTCGAGGGCCGTCAAACCTTGCCAATATGTCCTTCAAACACCGGCTTCTCGGGCATTATAACTTTTATACAACAGGGTTACCAACATATTCAAATAATGATTGACATATTTTCATTAAAAAAGTTATTTTTATAAATGTATTCATACTTTCATCCTTCCACAATATATAGTCCCTACACAAATCTAGGGTTGCTACCCAAGCAGGCTAGTTGTTCTTTAATCGGTTCGGTTGCTAGAGAAGCGGCCCAGTCCTTCAGTCTTTTTGTTCTGTATCTATGGACGGACCCAGTCGTTAGTTCTAAATGTTCCGTTGCCAGCTCTTATCCCTTGCTTGCTAGCTAGCCAACTACAGCTAGCTTAGTCACGTAAAAAAGTGCAGCCAGGGGCCTCCCAAGTGGTGCAGAGGTCTAAGGCACTGCATCGCAGGGTTAGAGGTGTCACGACAGACCTGGGTTCGATCCTGAGCTGTATCACAACTAGCCGTGATCGGGGGTGTCCTCTGACACATTGGTTGCGGCTGGCTTTCGGGTTAAAATGGTATGTTTTAAGAAGCACAGTTTGGCTGGTCATGTTTTCGGAGAATGCATGACTCGACCTTTGCCCCCCGAGTCCGTTGTAAAGTTACAGCGATGAGACAAGATCGTGAAAAAAAATAAAAATAATTATTATTTAAGTGCAGCAAAAATTACAGCAAAGTAGCCGCATTTGCGTTTGTTTAAGCTGTATTCTAGTGAAATTTATTTGGAGACATCCATAGCAATGAGATAATGATTTCACCTGGCATAGAAAATGTGCTCACTAACCAACAACACAGGTAACACAATTATTTCAAATTTAAGCTGAAAAGACTGCAAACTAGCTGCACTTAATTTAGTTTTACCTTTTTTCAATTGACATTTCTTTGTATATATCCATAAAATTATGCCATCTGATTCAGTATTTTGACTGGCTGAGAAACGTTGTCTGCCTGTCTGCTGTCTGTCTTGTCCCGACACCCTACTCTTTCATTACTATGGGACAGCTGTTGATGGAATTTGAACATTGAAACAACGTTGCAAAAGTTGGAGAGACAGACAGGTTTATACAAATCTCCACTGTTGAAAATGAAATGTTAGTCAAAAAGAAATGTGAGATAATGTCTAGATGCTCTTTATAGTGAGATCAAGTGTATAAATTGCCTGGCTGGGCTGATGAGACAGTGGATTGCGCAGTCAGATGGAATCGAGTAAATAGGCATTTTAACATCATAGATTTAGCTGGTAGTAACTTCTGGAATAGACACTGGCTGGAATGCGGTTTTAACCAATCAGTATTCAGGATTTGACTCACCCCTTGTATAATGTGTATTATATACAACGTGTGGGTCTAATCCTGAATGCTGATTGGTTAAAACAGCATTCCAGCCGGTGTCTATTCCACAAGTTACCACCAATTTATAAACTTGATCTCCACAAAAAAAGTATGACAAAAACATTTATTTTTACTGCTCTAATTACATTGGTAACCGGTTTCCAATAACAATAAGGCACCTAGGGGTTTTGTGATAACAGTCATATTCAAGTCCTGATTGGTCAACAAGCTTATTTGACGCATTAAATAGCGTTATTTGACGTGTATCTTTTTTGACACGCAAAGACCCAAAATGGCATTCCACAATGAGCCGTTGAGACAAATAACTGGTTGTTATTACAGGATACCGACTGCAGGTCTCATAAAGCGTCTCAGAGTGGGGATGTTGATCAAGGATCAGGTTTCACATGTCCATATTGTTATGATCTAAAAAGCTAAACTGATCCTACCCTGAGACGCTTTATGAATACAGGCCCAGGTCTCAGAACTGAGCATTGATGTTTAAAAAGTAAAAGAAAGAAAAGGCCAACTTGGCCTGTAAAAGATACATATTATTTCTCAGCTGTATTATGTCTTCATACAAATAGTTAACTGAACATCCTACACCTATCCTAAGCAAATCCCTCGTTCTTATAGGCTTACTGCTGATGTAGATTAACAGCTACAGTAGTATGTCTAAAAGGATGTGTTTTTAAGCCCCAACTAACCGCGCCAGATGTTGTGTGATTAGACTGGCAGGTTGCTAGCTGCTTAGATATTCATTGTGGAGAATGTATACCATTAAACGTAAACCTAATAGAATCCCGCTTAATTAGGCTATAGGTAATATATGCTGTTTTTATCTGCACATATAGGCCCATATCAGGGTAACAGCATGCCAGGTATCTGATTGGTCGATAGGTGTTAGTTATTCACAATTAATGTAGGTGTTAATTAATCTAGTTGCTTTTAAGAAACTGTACCATCACCGTTACAAATAGACTTGATACAAATAGGGGATGTTATATACATTCGCACGTCCTCTGCATTACGCCTTTTAGGGTTAGCATCTCAGCACTGGGGATATTTCAATGAGATTAGTCTTTCAGTGACACCTAACGGTGTAAAGGGAATGGTGCAACCATATTAATAGAATCATTCTAGTTCTGTGGGTGCAACTTTGCTCAGTGTGGCGTGGTGTATACAGTTCCTGATAACTGTACGCAATAGTGGTGCGCGGGTCAGCTGTATGTTCACCCGCACCCACCCGCAATCGCTAATAAACCCATTCGGAACCGCCCAGCTATATGTGATAAAGTGAAAATCGCCCAAGCTAAATCCATAATTATAGAAAATGCGCTATAGGCTACAGTCAAAGTCAGCAGAAGGATTTTTTGTTGTTGCCTGATTTAAATAGGTTTCTGCTTAGAATTTCCGACATTTTGGTAGGCTATTTGTTAGTCAATTGTCTATAATTAGATACATGTAGCTTCTCTTTTGACATTATATGTTGCCCTGCAAAACTAAACAAACCCTTGCTCAACAGAATAATGTAATAGATCGATATAATTCATTATTCAATCTAGTTGACATCGGTAAAGTTTTCACTGTCATCTTTCGGGAGCAAAGAAGTTTAGGGAATAGGGAGAAAATAAGATAACGCGAAAATAAAAAAGGTGTGAAAACCACCCAACTGTTTCTGATAAGTGTTCAGTTCGGCTTCGATGCATATTTTATGTTGTTGAAATAGACCTAATATTGGGTTTTATGATGTTTTTATGATAAAGACAGCACATATACAAATAGTATTTAGCTAGCATTCCATTCTCTCAAGATGCAAAAATAAATAAATCATATTTCTCCACTCCTGTTCCCAAGTCCAAATTTTGCCTACATTTGGTGTATAATTTTACTGCAGGAAATGCTTAATTCTGCATGAGTTATTATTAAAGCTATAGCCCTATTCGCACCGGACTAGTATTACTAGAGAACCTTCTCTCTTTTTTTCTATAATTCGACAGTTATTACTGACCCTAAGATATTTCATCAAGTCCAGGCGATAACAAACTACACTGATAACTCGAGTTTGGTGCCCAAGAATTCAAATCCATACCAAAACAACTTTGGTATAATGTCGCCATAATATTTTAATTGAGGAAGTGTGTTGATAATAATTAGGATATGTCAGCGATCTGCAGTAGAAGACGTCCTAAATGCCCCCCAGCCTTCAGCTAACTTGCCGATGTTATCCGTTTTTAGGATATGGATGAGAAAGTGAACTTGATCCAAATGTTTACTACGGTTGTATGCTGCTTTGCGATCTATTAACAAGCGTTGCATTAAATAGGCGCAATGTTTTAATGATGCGTTTGGCGATGTTCAATTCATTCACACAAAACGCATTAAACAAAAACATTTACTGTGAAAGTTGATACGTGTACTGTAGGCCCTTCATATATACAGTTAAAGTCGGAAGTTTGCACACACTTAGGTTGGAGTCATTAAAACTCGTTTTTCAACCACCACAAATTTCCTGTTAACAAACTATAGTTTTGGCAAGTCGGTTAGGACATCTACTTTGTGCATGACACAAGTAATTTTTCCAACGATTGTTTACAGACATATTATTTCACTTATAATTCACACAAGTAATTTTTCCAACAATTGTTTACAGACAGATTATTTCACTTATAATTCACTGTATCACAATTCAAGTGGGTCAGAAGTTTACATACACTACATTGACAATGCCTTTAAACAGCTTGGAAAATTCCAGAAAATGATGTCATGGCTTTAGAAGCTTCTGGTAGTCTAATTGACATCATTTGAGTCAATTGGAGGTGTACCTATGGATGTACTTCAAGGCCTACCTTCAAACTCAGTGCCTCTTTGCTTGACATCATGGAAAAATCAAAAGAAATCAGCCAAGACCTCAGAAAAAAAAATAATAGACTTCCACAAGTCTGGTTCATCCTTGGGAGCAATTTCCAAATGCCTGAAGGTACCACGTTCATCTGTACAAACAATAGTATACAAATATAAACACCATGGGGCCATGCAGCCATCATACCGCTCAGGAAGGAGACGCGTTCTGTCTCCTAGAGATGAACGTACTTTGGTGCGAAAAGTACAAATAAATCCCAGAACAACAGCAAAGGACCTTGTGAAGATACTGGAGGAAACAGGTACAACTGTATCTATATCCACAGTAAAACGAGTCCTATATCGACATAACCTGAAAGGCCGCTCAGCAAGGAAGAAGCCACTGCTCCAAAACCGCCATAAAAAAGCCAGACCACGCAACTGCACATGGGGACAAATATCATACTTTTTTGAGAAATGTCCTCTGGTCTGATGAAACAAAAATAGAACTGTTTGGCCATAATGACCATCATTATGTTTGGAGGAAAAAGGGGGAGGATTGCAAGCCAAAGAACATCATCCCAACCGTGAAGCACGGGGGTGGCAGCATCATGTTGTGGGGGTGCTTTGCTGCAGGAGGGACTGGTGCACTTCACAAAATAGATGGCATCATGAGAAGGAAAAGTATGTGGATATATCCGTCGCAAATGTGTCTTCCAAATGGACAATAACCCCAAGCATACTCCCAAAGTTGTTGCAAAATGGCTTAATGGACAACAAAGTCATGGTAATGGAGTGGCCATCACAAAGCCCTGACCTCAATCCTATAGAACATTTGTGGCCAGAGCTGAAAAAGCATGTGCGAGCAAGGATCCTACAAACCAGTTACACCAGCTCTGTCAGGAGGAATGGGTCAAAATTTACCCAACTTATTGTGGGAAGCTACCCGAAAAGTTTGACCTGAGTTAAACAATTTAAAGGCAATGCTACCAAATACTAATTGAGTGTATGTAAACTTCTGAATGTGATGAAAGAAATAAAACCTGAAATGAATCATTCTCTCTACTACTATTCTGAAATTTCACATTCTTATTATAAAGTGGTGATCCTAACTGACCCAAGACAGGGAATTTTTACTAGGATTAAATGTCAGGAATTGTGAAAAACTGAGTTTACATGTATTTGGCTAAGGTGTATGTAAACTTCCGACTTCAACTGTAGGCAATGTGCATCACTTTGTTCAATTAATTGAATCAGTTATTGTTTTGTTGCTCTAACCGGCAAGCTATACCTGTCAAACTCAGACATTTCTCTCAAAACACAGGGATGTTGATTCACGCGGGACTAGTATTAGCAGAGGACTTTGGAGTTTGCCAAAAAAATGTAGGTTATTCTGGTTAGTCAATGTACATTTAACCCGTCTAAATAATTGGCTACAGTTTTCGTGACATGCCATAGGCCTATTTGAAGTCCAGTCTTGACTCGGTTTTGTATAACGCCTCACAATCATCACAAATAATATAGCAAGCACTTCTATCATCCTCTTTCACCACTTCACCAAATCTTTCCCAAACATTACTTTTCTGGCCCTCTCTTCTCTTTGTTTTCAACACACACACACACACACACACACACACACACACACACACACACACACACACACACACACACACACACACACACACACACACACACACACACACATACACACACACACACACACACACACACACACAAGAAACACACACAGAACATTGTGTTGATTTTTCAGTGTAACCATCATTAGTGTTGATTCAGATGTTGAATGAACTCCAAGTGTTAAATTAACACTTGTTAGTGTAAACCCCAGTGTTGTTTTTAATAACCAGTGTTAACCCAAAACACACCCATCATTATCATATTTCCCAGCATGCTCCATTGCAGGTTGATTTTTAAAATGGTTTTTGCATGTACATTGATTGATTGATTAATCTTATGCTACTCAAATATAAATAACATACATTTATCTTAACTAATCCAGTCTGCTACTTGAACTTATTGCACCCCAGTAGCGGTGCAATAAGATACAAATAGACAATCACTGGGAAAGCCAAGCCAGCAAAAAAAATCCATATTGCAACCTGTTGTAATAGTTGCGTTGCTTGCGCTATAACCCATTGGTTCATACGCCACCGTGATATACAATAAGGCAATGACAACAAAAAGACAACAGTCACACAGTGGCGGAATAAATTCAACTACACATACTGTAGGTTTGTTTCATCACAAAACCGGAGAGCAACATCTGTCCGGTGAAATCCACAAAGCAAATATTGCATGTAACAAACAGTTATATGACCTGCAGCATGGTCAAGCAAGTTCATGTTTTCAACAGTTTACTAAACAACGACTGATTTAGAACCACAGAGTTACCGCAAGTCAGCACAAAGACAACAGGAGCACTGCATCTGCTATCCAGAACCATTTCAACTTAAACATTTATTAAACATCATCAAATCAACAAGGTCCGGAGCTGCTTAGTGTATACACTGAAAACAAAATTGTCCAATCAATGTTGCTAAGAATAAAATCAGTCCATGGTACTGATTTCTTTCTTTCTGTGTGTGTATGTGTGCAAGTATATATATATATTTTTTTAACTCAACCTACTTGTAGGCTAGTTGAATGTCAATGCCATCCTCCTCTCGTTCATGTTGGCAAAACGGTCTATGGCTCTGTCATACAGTACACTTTAAGATTTGGTTTTCATAGCCCACATAGCTAAAATGCTTGCTAGCTTTCTCTCATGAACCAGTTAAGTTTGCTAGCTAGTTAACGTGAGTCTACTAGGCTACATATTGAACTTCAATCATCTCAGGCCAGTGACACAATATAATCATTTAGAGTTAGATCAGAATCGGTGTCATAATCATTGGCCTGTACCACAGGAGGGGAGAATGGCTCATGATACTGGCCGGAGCGGAGCACATGGAATGGCATCAAACACATGGAAACCATGTGTTTGATGAATTTGATACCATTCCTCTTATTCCACTCCAGTCACTACCACGTTCTCCCCAATTCAGGTGCCACCAACTTCCTGTGGCCTGTGAAGGGAATTAAGTCAAACCACAAGTCCAAATCCACATTTGGCCGATTTAGCAAGCTAGCTACTGCAGGAAATCAACACAAGCAGACCTGTTTTTCTGACAGTGATGACGTTTTGCTTAGGATATGATTTGATTGGTGTGAAGCTAAATCCAACCTGGTCTCCTTTGGGGGACGTTTTGCTGCGCCAGGACAACCCACAGTTGAGCTCAGCTCAATGCTGATTGGCTAATTATTTTTTTTAAACATTATCAAGGGAGGCCAAATGCTTACAGGCATCAATGAAATGCTACGGTAGCAACATGTCATACTCTTTTGTTCCAGACAGCATCAGAGACATGGGCTACACATACTGAGACAGAGGGGCTGTTTCCCTCGTTCGGATGACTTCTCCTGTGAGATTCAGCCACTTGCAAATTGACAGAACATGATGAAAACACAGAGAGATTAAATAAATATATTTTTTAGTATATTTTTTAATTTTAACATTTTTTTATTGGTCAAGTATTTAGTGAAGCCTGGATTCCCTTGGCATCCATGAACACACACCACTGTTGCATCCATTACTGAAATGGTTGTTCCAGCTTACATGGTTTGAACTTTAAGTAGTTTCATATCTTAATCTTCCCAATCTGGCAGTCATTCTGAATGCAGGATGCAGGTGAATAAATATTCCAAATGATGGATATCCCCACTCTGGCTGGATTCCAATAGGAATTACACATTGCTTTGCAAGACCTCATAATGTGACTTACAAGTCTGACAACCTTGACTTTCAGGCCACTATATTAGGGTTAAACTAGGCCCTCAAAATAAGGCATTATTTAATACTTGTTGTATTTTGTTAAATAATTTAATTTGAATGATAACATTTTCACTTAGGATCTCACTTTGTGTAGGCCACAGGACTGAAAATGGATGAATGCAACAGCCTGTCACGACAATGTCTCTGTTTCTAACAAATACAGTCATGAGTGGTATCTCTAAAATTCACTTGAAAGGCAAGGCACTCTGGGAAATATGAAAATAAGGCAGGGAGTTCTATTACGCTGGTCCGTGTTGTACAGGACAATGGCCCATCACGTCATCGGGCGAAAGTGGAGTGGGAGGAGAGGCCTCAAATTAAACAGTAATCTGCACCGCTCTGTTATGTTGTCAAGAAGGCAGCATGATGCATCATCCAGAAATATACAGTATATTTATTTTACATAAAGTAAATATTTGAATATTCAAATTAGTTTTCATTGGGAAGGCAGATAAAGCATTTTTTTTAAATTTAAAGCAATCAGTTTTACATGTGAAAACACATAATCCTACTCATCATTCCCAGTGCTTAATTATGTTCCAAAACAAATACGATCACTTTTAAATCTGGTTCAAACTCCTCCCACCGGGGTAAGGTGGGCTAGATAAACAAACCCCCTCAGTGTGTTAATTCAACACTGAAAAGTGTTGACCTGTACAGACACTGGACCAGCGTTAAATTTAACACTATCTAGGTTTCTGTCCAATTGGCAATATTCTAATATTCAATATTCATGCCAATATTCTAATATTCAATATTCATGCCAATATTCTAAAATTCAATATTCATGCCAATATTCTAATATTCAATATTCATGCCAATATTCTAATATTCAATATTCATGCCAATATTCTAATATTCAATATTCATGTCAATATTCTAATATTCAATATTCATGCCAATATTCTCAAATCTGCATAAAAACAAAACGTGCATTTTCCCACCAGAGATGTTTCCATCAAATTGACTTGTTGCAGAATACAAGCGAGTGTGCCCACTCCGATATTGGCATGTGCTCTCTAGTCAACAGCGCCCAGATACAGTATATGTATCCAGTTACTGTGTCTGGTTGCTGTTGGCTATCTGGTTGCTGTCTGGTTGCTGTTGGCTATCCAGTTACTGTGTCTGGTTGCTGTTGGCTGGACACTGTATAGTGTCCAGAATACTGAGCCAGTTACAGTAAGATAAACCACCAAATGGTATTTGAATCATGCGATAAAAAGGAAATCATTGAAATTGTCATATAAATTGATAACATACATATTTTCTTTCTTCTAAAAAAAATATTATTTTTATTTGTCAAACTGCAGCCAAGCATCGATGATCATGTCACCAGAATAAGACCTTCGATATGTATTGGAAAGGAGCATCAAGCTCATCACCTTGCACTTTCACCACACTGTGACGTTTATCATAATTGTTTAATCTGTAGCCTAATAAACTGCATTCTTTCCTGACCAATCGTAGTGGGAGGACCACACAACATGTCATGGCATGACTCCAAGTTATTATATCAACATTTGCGCATAAAAGCGTTTCCACCTACATTTCTCGGATAATTCATTTTACTGACACAAAAAGATCACACCTTGTCTAGTATATTTTCTTTGATCAACATTTGGAACGTTTACAGAAAAATGTTATGTTTCTATCGGGCATGTCATGAACGTTTACAGAAACATGTTATGTTTCTATCAGGCATGTCATGAACGTTTACAGAAAAATGTTATGTTTCTATCAGGCATGTCATGAAAGTTTACAGAAAAATGTTATGTTTCTATCAGGCATGTCATGTCATGAAAAGTTTTTATCCGACATGTACTTTACTCGCTTATAAAGGCTGGATGGAAACCTGGTTAGTGTCAGTGTTGATTTAACCCTGGATAATATGCTGTGCACACACACTGAATCCAACACACTGGAACCAACAAGAGGTTCACTTTGGTGTTTTATTCTAGGCCTTAGTTTTTCCTTGTCGGGCCAGTATGCAGCAAATATCAATTTCCTCTTTAATGATGTTCAGTGTCACGTAGGTCCTAAGATGTGCCTTGTCAGAAAATGTACCGAGGATTAAATCGAGTTCCTATTTGCATGTGACTTTTATTTGAGAAACCAAATTGAACTGTAGCTTGTAATGTATAACATACAATTATGCAAAGTACAAACTGCGGACTGTTGTCATCAGTGCCCTGAGTTTGAATGCAGTGAGGGCCACGGATACATCATGTAAGTCTTTTCATTCAAAGGTGAGTCCTTTCATTCCAATGATGTGCAGTTTTGTTCTGCACCGTTTTACTATTTCCTGATTGGTCATCTATTTGGACTGTCACGGATTGAATGAAATTGAGCTATCATTTTTATAGGTACTATAAACTTTATGAAGACCTAGGGTATATTTAGTATTCTGTTAACCATAGTAGGGACTTAGCCAACACTGTGTCAGCCAATTTATTTTTCCAGAGTTTTTGCTAGATGTGTCTTGGTTGAAGGATGTGAGTCTAGCCTACGTTATGAATGTCAGCGGTGTTTTGGACATTTTTGCAAGTGTTGGATTTCAAATATAATCTCCTCTTAGTAACTAAAATGTTTAAAAAGTGTATTGAAACATGATAATCCACATGGAGTATAAATTACTTTAAGTGGAAGTGACTGGCATTATAAAAGCCCCAAATCCTCCTGGAATATGTCTTGAAATGAGTCTGTTTCATGTATCAAGTATTTGCCAATGCAGTTTACAGTTCACAGTGTCCAGAATACTGACCCAGTTACAGTAAGACAAACCACCATATGGTATTTGAACCATGCAATAAAAAGGAAATCATTGAAATTGTCATATAAATTGATAACATACATATAATATGATTTTCTTTCTTCTATAGAAGTGACTGAGGCTTTTGACTATCACCTATAGCTTACGCCAGAAAATAGACCATCCAGTCGGACTGATTGACTTCTACTTCCTGCTGGGAATAGAAGGGGGAGGTTGAACTTGAGATAGAGTTCCTGAAAAAGCACATCCCTTTGGCAGGAGCTGCTCGTAACCGATAAACACTGGGACAGGAAACGGTGAAAGCATTTAAATAAGCCAGCAGGAAACAATATTTCTGTGTGTGTCAGAGAAGCAGGGGTGAGCTGTGATGTGTTCGCTGTTGAAGTTTTGACATCATTTGCATCTCTTCCATGACTGGTATGTTTACTAGTGTAGATAGTGTAGCCTGGATGCCTGGGTGCAACCCGATCCTGTGGTGTTTGCTTGAGCCTCATGTTGCAGTGGATTTTCAGGTTGACTGACGGACGGTGTTGTGTGGTTCTGATCTTAAGAGAGAGACACCAGGATGGCAGCTGAAGGGGCCACAGAGAAGAGAGCCAACTTGGTGGCATCTAAAGTCATGTGGAGTAACAGGGATGACGTACCTATGTCAGCACCAGAACGGTCACATGGCAGTGACAGAGCTGGTAAGACCTCTTTCCTATAGTCTATTGTTCTGTAGATTGCAGATTTTCAATTTGAGGAATATGACACTGTTAAGAAAACTGTGCGATATTAGAGACTGTAGATTACATTTTTGGAACTGTCTAGAATCTCTATATCTATGTATTTGACTCAGACCTCGGCAGAAAATACCAGCTTTTTAAATACTAAATGTAGTCGAATATATTTTATATAGAGTTTCAACTAAAATGCAACTATTTTCTTTGATATTCAAATAAATGTCTAAAAAAAAAAATATATATATTTGAAGGTAAACAAAAAAAGTATTTATTTGATGGCTGACAAATATTTCAAGAAGAACCAAAAAGTACAATAGTTAGTTGAATTAGTCTAAATATATGATCATAACCACATGTTTTGGAGGGCTCTTAGATAGGAATCTGAATATAGCCTATAGGCTATAGCCTAGAATTAAATTCATGAGGGAGATGGAATCACCTCAACATTAGAGTAGACCACTTTTGCAGCTTCAAAATGACAAACAAATATATTTTCATAATGAGTGAGACATAAAGGTAATTCAATAACACTTGCCATAAAATTCTTATAAAAGTATAGTATCTTTGCGATCAGGGCCTGCCACACTGCAGCCTAGGATTGTCCAGGAATGGTTCCACGAACATGACAGTGAATTCAGCTTCCTGCAGTGGCCTGCCCAGTCACCACATCTCAATCCAATTGAGCCTGTGTGGGATGAAATGGAATGAGCTATTCTGAGTAGAGATCCACTACCAGCCAACTTGATACAACAGTGGGAAACATTGAAGTCAACATGGGCTAGCATCCCTGTGGAACGCTTTCAACACCTTGTAGAGTCCATGCCCAGACAAATTGAGGCTGTTTTGAGGGCAAAATATTTGGAAGGTGTTCCTAATGTTTTGTACAACCAGTGAAGACAAAGAACCTTGAGGGTTCTATCCCTACCCCAGAGTTTAATGGGAATTTTTGAAAACAACCACTAACAAGAGCTAACCCAGTCACATCAAACTCTGAAATGACAGCTAACATTCACTTTTAATTTGTTTCAGCTATTTCGCATTGATATTTATTATCCATATGAATGATGTTGCTGTATGATTTCACCTGGTCAGAACAATGGCTAGCTGACATCCGACATGGCTCTCTCTGGTGGGGGAAGATCTAATTCATATTTGATTAACATTGTTGTTGAGGTCTGAGTGGCAAACAGCAAGGTTCATACAAACCCGTACTGTTGCAAACTAAATGCTATCTGGAAGAAAGAGGAAATTCTGTGTTTAATAAAAGCATCCACTCTTAGATAAAAAAGGGGTTCTATATAGAACAGGGGTCTCCAACCTTTTCTAGCATGGGAGCTATTTACAAAAAATGAACCTGGCAAGCTACACATTTTTTTCTAGCTTTCAAAGAGGTACATTCTTCTCTTCTCCTCACCCTTGCAACTCTTCCCTGCTGTCCTTAATGTACAAGAGAAAGTAGTGCACTATGTTTTCTGTCAATATACCTGGTAAAATAATGGTTCATAAACAACTCTGAGGGCCCTAGAAAATCAGACATTTCCCCCCCAAATAATGTGTTATATTTTCCCAAATTATGTTTTCAGATACATTTATCCTGGATTTAGATTTTTTGGTTTTTCAATCTTAAAATTGCAATTGTTCATAGAGAAACAACGAAAATGGATGTTCTAAGTCCAGGTCAATGCTTAAATCACATAATACATTTTATTTTTAGGTCTGGAAGAAGGTCTGGAACAAATTTGGATTTTGAGAGTAATTCCCCTTTAATTGCGCATCTGGCCCTTTAATTGTGCATCTAGCAAGTGAGGAATGTGCATCTATTGTGCCGGTCTAGTGATGGTTCTGTAATGCTGCTGCTCGTTTCATGGCAAAGTTTGCAAATAACAAATAATAGATACAAATGATATACTTACTCATGATATACTTCTGCCAGGGAAGCCTACTTTGCAGTTAACATTTGGGGAAAGTATTTCTGTCGACCCACAAGACCGCTTATCATATAAACTGGCTACACACAGAGTAATAGACAAATGAACGCACCACACAGATGGGCAATATTGCTGGAAATTAACTGGCAGACTTGGCTATTTAAGCCAATAGTGGCTAACCAGTGGTGGGATATTGTCAATGTTGAGTTGATAGAGCCCAACAGTGGAGATGTCATAATACCCATAAAACCTAGAGGTCAAACAGGGAAATGGTTCCAATCGTTTTTCCACCATTCATTTTTCCCATAGGGGATTTTTAGAAACACTTAAAATAAGGGCTGTGTTTCTCGAAGGTTTACCCTGGCGGGACGTTTTGATAACTATGTAAATCTCTCTCGGACAAGGTGACTTTCATCAATATATTGAGCTCTATTTACTCTCAGATTCAAAAAGGCTAATTAGCATCAACTTGGATATAATGCAAAACTACAAATCCCTGCAAGCCATCTCGAGCTGACACATTTGCTAACAGGTATTGTGTCAAATTAAAACTTGCGCAAGAGAGTTCACAGAATTGTCCATTTAAACAAATGTAGCCAATTTATTTATTACTACATTTAGCTAAAACTAAATAGTTCAACCAGAGATTCTTACCTTTGCCGTCTATTTGGCGGTCTTGTCCAGATCATCATGGTATTTGTAGTTCTTTATGATAGCCATATTTTTTTTTGGGGGGGGGGGGGGGGCTAAATACAGGGATTATATTGATAAAAGTCACCTTGTCCTAGAGAGATTTACACAGTCATTTAAACGTCAGGCCAGGGTAAGACTACATGAAACACAGCCTTATTTTAAGTGTTTCTAAATAACCCTATGGGACCACCATTGGGCCCTTGAGCAAGTCCCTTCAAATAATAAAAACAATTTAAAAAATACACAACATGCTCTCCATCCAAGACACATTGTTGTTTGCTGTAACTAATGGACTGTATTGTACTGGAAAGTCAGTCACTGTTGACATAGGCCATCATTTAAGTAAAGAGATGCCTCCCTGGACACCAAGTTTCAAGTTTTTAATGTCTCATGCACAAGTACAGTGAAATTCCTTTCTTGCAAGCTTTTATCCCAACAATGTGGCAAACAATATCAATATAGTGCTATAAAGTAAAGTAGAACAAACCATATCAATATAGTGCTATAAAGTAAAGTAGAACAAAAAGACAAGACATAGAAATAAGAAGAACATGACAAAGTAAGCTATATACCAGTGCATATTTCCAAACTATGTTTGCATATAATGCCAATCAATTCTAAAAAAGTATAATGGTATTCTTTTGTCCATTGTTTAACTGTGTATTAAATTATATTCATAGCTAAAAATATGACTATTTTATTAATAGTAGTTGCTACATGGCCACAGGAAAATGTTTAGGGATGGGGGTGCTGCATATTTTTTGTCGATCCCCTAATTTATCAGCACCCCTACTTCACGAGGCTATGAAAAGCCATAATTCATAAAAGGCACCATGCAGGGTTCTATATGGAACCATTTTGGTTCAGTGAAGAAGAACCTCTAGGATTCTGATCAAAGAACCCTATAAAAGTGTTCCGTATAGAACTTTTAGGGGTTCCATATATGAAGCAAGTGACAGAACCCTTTTTGACTTATCCCAGGTATGATTTCACATCCTATAAAAAACTGATGAATGTTTCTTGGATGAGTCTTGATGTGTGTTTCCATGCCTTTTGTACAGGAATCTGTAGACAGAACAACGTCCAGCAGTGGCTTAGAAGTCATGAGTGAGTATTAGGAAGTCTACTTACATGTGATGATTTGCTTTGTTGATGGAAAATATCTAGAATTCATTCCCACCAATATCTATATAGTGGACTTTGAATTAATAGACTTGTATTTATAATAGAGTTTATTGAACAGAGTTCATTTGCAGATAACTGATTGGGATTTCATAGCTCACTCCTTGCCTGTTTATTTTCCACATCTTTGTGTGCTGTTTGGGTTGGTGTGAGCCTCCTGACTACCCCTCCTAAACAGCGCTTGACGTTTACTTGCAGGGCGGATGCAAAACCAGACCACACCAGGGAAGCTGCAGCAGGTACGGCACATAGACATTTACTTTGATTTACTGAAGTTTAATACCAAGAAGGTTCATCTAAAAATGTTTGAGTCAATTCTCATGAGTCATTTGTTGTTAGTGCTGGTACAGTGGTAGTTCGATCTACAGTGTAGTTGCTCGTTGTGGTTATTTTGGTGACACTTCAAGTTAACACATTGAAGTACATTCAATATTAGCCATAGACCAGTGGTTACTGAAAGATGTTTTAGATTTAAGTCTAGTTTAAACTTAAGCATGACATACTACCAGTTGAGCTAGATTGAAACTGTTGGAAAATGTGAGTGTAAGAAATGTTACACGACAATACACAAGTCATTACAAAACCAATCAACTCAACCTGTAATGTAAAGGTTAAAAATCAAGCCTTAGTATAACAGAGATGATATATGGAAATGTATTTGTATACGTAACTTGGAATTGTCATATTCACCATACATGGGTGTTATCTCTGGGTAATGAAGAGGCTGTGTAGCTAGAAAGGCAGAGACTCGGCAAGGCAGATAGATTCAAACGACATGCAAACTAGGCCCGTGAAAACCATGGGAACGACATCTTGTTAGAACCATAACGACACAAGGCGAGACCCAGATGCAGACACGGGAGGCAGGTGGTTTGAGTGCTGATATTTATTATAGTCCAAGGGGTCAGCAAAAGGCAGGTCAAGAGTTCATAACCAGGTCAGAGTCCAAAACAGTACAGGGCTGCAAGCAGAATGGTCAGGCAGATGGTCACAGAGTCAGAACACGAAAACCAGCGACTTGGCAACCCACTGGTTGACTTGGCAAACAAGATGAACTGGCACAGACAGACAGAAAACACAGGTATAAATACACAGGGGATAAGTGGGAAGATGGGCGACACCTGGAGGGGGTGGAGACAAGCACAAGGACAGGTGAAACAGATCAGGGTGTGACAATAACTCTGTGCTGTAACCAACCAGCCCCTAAACATCCATTAAATGTCCTTTACTGTTGGTCTTAGCCATCACTGGTTTATTATGTCACACAAAACAAGACTGCTGTTGTTGATTCCTTTATCACTTTCTTCTTCTGAGGTCATTTGTATCTGTTAGAAGCTGAGTACAGAAATACCAAGTCTGCCTCTTTTGTCAGACTTGGTATTTCAAGAATCAGACGGTGATGTTTGTTATCTCGTTCTGTGTTTGTGCTCTGTCTAATCTCTATTTCACAGTAAGGGTGTCCCCCAAATGGCACACAATTTCCTAAGGGCCCTAGTCGAAAGTAAACTGAACAAAAATCTAAATGCAACATGCAACAATTTCAACGATTTTACTGAGTTACAGTTCATATAAGGAAACCAGTCAATTGAAATAAATTCATTAGGCCCTAATCTATGGATTTCACATGACCGGTCAGGGGCGCAGCCATAGGCCCACCGACTTGGAAGCCAGGCCCAGCCAATGGGGAGCCAGGCCCAGCCACTCAGAATGTTTTTTTCCCCCACAAAAGGGCTTTATTACAGACAGAAATACTCCTCAGTTTCCGGTTGGCTGGTCTCAGACGATCCCATAGGTGAAGAAGCCAGATGTGGAGATCCTGGGCTGGTGCGGTTACACGTGGTCTGCGGTTGTGAGGCCAGTTGGACATACTGCCAAATTCTCTAAAATTACGTTGGAGGAGGCTTATGGTAGAGAAATGAACATTCAATTCTCTGGTGGACATTCCTGTAGTCAGCAGGACAATTGCACGCTACCTCAAAACTTTAGACATCTGTGGTATTGTGTTGTGTGACAAAACTGCACATTTTAGTGGCCTTTTATTGTCCCCAGCACGAGGTGCACCTGTGTAACGATCAGGATCATGCTGTTTAATCAGCTTCTTGATATGCCACACCTGTCAGGTGGATGGATTATCTTGGCAAAGGAGAAATGCTCACTAACAGGGATGCAAAAAAATTTGTGCTCAACATTTTAGAAGAACAAGCTTTTTGTGCAATGGAACATTTCTGGGATCTTTTATTTCAGCTCATGGAACCAACACTTTACATGTTTCTTTTATATTTTTGTTCAGTGTAATATATATAGTATAGTAAAAACACTTTGGTGTTTTCTCTGAATCTCTTCTGTTTTTATGTTTAAAATATTACAGGGCTTTTAAAGAGGAACGCCAGCAGTGAGGATGACTTAGCGTTGGGCGTCGAAGGTAAATAGATCTTTCATCTTGTAGTCGTTGTTTTTAGGGTGACATGAACACCAGGTAGAGCCGAGGACAGAGGAGTAAGTTAAAAACAGGTTATGTGGTTTTAAACCATCACAATGATTTATCCACTGTGTGCTCAGAGGAACATTTTAGCTGTCTGAGAGTGGGTACACAATGAGAAAAATGTTGCTGAGGGCTGGTGTATTTAGGCGAGGGGGTAAAATATTGGCAGAGGAGAGGTGGTGTCTGTACTTCTTGCTAATCTCAGGGCTGAGCATCCAGCAGTAGACAGAGGGAGGGACAGTTAAGACCAGGATGAAAGCCTCAGGGAGACAGGGAGAAGACCATACCAGACCTGGGTTCAAATAGTGGTTGAAAACCTTCAAAATACTTTGAGCGTTTGCTCTAGCCTGCCTGGAATGCCTTGTGTTCTGGGTTTGGGACTGTTCTATTGGTTCATTAAGACAGGCAAGTGCAATCAAGCACTGATAAAGTATTTGAAATGATTAACTGGTATTTGAGCCCAGGTCTGGACTATACACACCTCCCAGGCAGTTCACCCTAAACATGGCTAAGGAAAATCACGCTGCTTAGCTTTGGCAAACACCACAGCAAATCTATACAAACACAGCTAGGATCTGATGCTCACCAGTCCTCACTGACACCTACTGGGGGCTGTGTGTGTATGTGTGAGTGCCCGTATCCATGTACAGTAGCATTACTTCCACAGTATCCTTACTTCCACAGTGAGACAGTAAAGGAAGAGAAGAAAGTGGAGAAGCAGAAGGAGACAGGATGTCTTAGAAGGGACAGCCAAGGACATTTGGCATGAACCACTGTATTCTCCTCAGAGACCGAGAGCACAGGAAGAACCTGTCCTTACAGAGAGGACAGGGGGTCAATTCCAGACACTGACCCAAGGTGAGATTGGTCAAGGCTGTCCACTATCTCCTCCCAGGACCGGCTACTCAAGATATTAAAGGAATTGGCTACTTAGAAAGGCCAGTCAACCAAAAGGGACTGCTGCCCCAAACCCTAAGGAAAGATTGACCACCCCACAGACTACTCTATCTCCTCCAAGGAACTGCCAGTGTACTCAACAGAAAGGTAAGTCAACTGAAAAGAATGCTACCCCAAACTCTAACGACGTTAGATGGGAATACACAGTTCAGTACCCCTTGGCCTTGAAAAGCACCACCTTATCTGTGGATCAGGAGACCTGGTTACGTAACACCAAATGACATGGCACTTTAGGGAGTCAGCTCGGAACAGAACCCAATGGAATGGCATGCATCATCACCAACTTTCCAAACACTCATTTTAGAACTCCTCTTCAGATGGAAGAACTTTGCGGAACGAGACCTGATAGAAAATAAGAGTTGGATGTTGGAATCTTGGAAACGTTCTTGGACAAAAAAAGGTTCCGTGTAATGAAATAAAATAAAGCTTCGGCCGGCAGCACAGACCACTTTGTCCCTGTCACCATGCCAGGGTAAAATGGAGTCCCAACCTTGAATAGAGGTGGAGAGGACAGCCAAGAGAAAACACTGACTGAAAGAACACTAATGCCTAATATAGCTACTAAACAGAGCCATCCCAGAGACAGGATGTGCTGAATTAGCAGTTGTGACTAGCAGAGACACAGTGGATAACTAGCTCGTTGTCATTCATTGCAAGATATTCCAAATATTCAGCCTTGTTTGCTTTCAGGTCTAGATGATTTGTTATTTTTTTCTCTTCCTCAGCATCTTTATATGGTAAACAGGGAGTGAGGACCGTCCAGGAATTTCTGAGGTAAGGAACTTTCCCTCTCTACTGTCCTGTCGGCTGGTCGCTGTCAAACTTTTGGCGTTTTGAAATGAATTGCAACCGAGGGTCTATACATGGCGAGATTACACATCCATGTATAAATAATTTGTGTCTCTCACATTTGATGTGATGTACAGTCCCGTAGCCAATGTATAACTTGCATATATGATTACTATGGATAACTTACTATGCATAAATTAGTTAAAATGTTTTATTGACCCCATAAAAATACTAACATTTCTTTCAAAGTGAGGTTAGATTGATGTGATCCAAAATGAAATATGTTTAAACTCTGAACACCCTCACCCAGGGCTAATTTTCAGTCACTTGTCATTAACTGACTGGTAGTGAAGGGAGCTGGCTTGATTGACAGATGTTGTCATAAGTTATGGATAATGTTCACATGATACATGCCCACCTGCCAGTGACTCCTATTTACCATGCAAATATAAGAGACTCACCTGACCTTCACAGAAACAGATGGGATACATCCCAAATGACACCCTATTCCCTATACAGTCCACTGCTTTTGACCAGGGCCCATAGGGCACTATGTCGGGAATAGGGTGCCATTTGGGACGCAGACATGGATGAAGGGATGGTTTGCATGAAACAAGAGTGATGACATAGACATAGATATGACACGACGAGGAGGAGAATAATATGAGATTATTGTTGCGTAGTGTACAGTAGAGACTACTCTAAACAGGGTTTAGATGAAGGAATTTGTGTGTGGAGATGACAGTGCGAGCAGTGTGATTTGGAGACCAGTGTTAATACAGATTATTGTTCCATTCTGTAATGGTGCATTGTAGTATTATGCAGAAAAGCGTTCTATCATGTCTTTGTCTGTAGAAGGATGAGTGGCTAGCTTGTATGGAGACACAAGAATCGGAGACTGTTTGCAGCGGTGTTCTATCATGTCTTCACCTTTGGAAGAATAAATGGCTAAAGGAACACATACCTAAGATATGAGTCTAGATTCAGAGACTGTTGTCCTTCTATGATCATGTCTGTGTCTCCGTCATGGTCCAGGAGTTCCAGGTCCAGCCCAGTTCTCACCAGGTGGAACAGCTTGACCTCCGCCTTCTCAGCACAGTCGGCTCCACTCAGGTTAGTCATGTCGCCAACTCCAGGCGCTCTTTTGTTAACCAGTATTTCTCCTAATTGAAGCGGTGAGGATCTGAGGCTGGATTGCAATTGCAACATACGATGCGATAACTGCCGTGAGGTGATGTACGTTGACAGAAAGTGTGCATCCCTCCCGTGCGTGCGTGCTTGTGTGTGTGCGTGCGTTTGCATGCCTGCCTGCGTGTGTGTTTGTGTCTGCAAGCACATGTGTATTTATGAGTGTGTGCATTTGTGTGTAATCCCAGTGTAATGGATGTGCTGAATCTGTGGAGTGATGACCCAGAGGAGGTCCTACTAGATCTGGGCTTTGGCTGTGACGAGCCTGACATCTCTGGACGGATCCCAGCCCGCTTCATCAACAACCAGTCCGGCGCCCGGGGAATCAACATCCAGGTGTTCCTGGACGCCCAGAAGAACCGCATGGACATAGAGAACCCTGATGTCAGCAGTAAGTGATGTTACACTGTAAATGTACTACTCAGACATTCTGTCATATGCTCTTAAAACACTGAAAACGTACTGTAGTTACCTTGACATGCTGTCATTCTCTTTATACACTTGACAAATACCGTAATGTGCTGTCATATGATGTTTAAGCTAGCCACATACATGTTCTACCTCCAGGAACCTTGGCAACTACTGGCATGAACATGGTCATGGGATTCTTTTTGTGCTTTATGTGTTGAAACTGTTGTATTTCCAGTGTCCTCTCGGTCTCTGGTGAGAACACCGTGCATTTATTCCACCTGATGGAGACGGTCCTATAAGAATGATAACATGGTTAGCTGGTTTGCAAACTTTGCATCTGTCAACCACAGATAAATGTTAACAATCTCCTTCTCTCACCTCACCCACTCACTCACTCACTCACAGATAGGTTCAGGCAGTTGGAGGTGCTGCAGCAGGTTACCACTGCGTTCTCATCCCTGGTCGGTGGTGCGTCTACAGACTCCCTCTCCGAGAGCGGAGTTCCAGCTTTAGCTTCAGCCGAGGCCAGGGAGAAGAGGAAGAGGATGGGCATGCTGCTCCGCCGGGTCTCCAGAAAAACCCTCAGCCAGACCCAAATCCAGACCCAGGACTCCCAGGACACAAACCCAACTCCCCACAGTCCCGTAGCCCACTTACAGCAGCCCCTGGCCGGCCCCCCTGACAGGCGGACCCAGCTGAAACGAGCCAGACAGGGCCTGGCTGAGAGTATATGTCTGACCCCACTGGTAGAGGAGCAAGGCCTAGCCTCGGAAGCACCAGAGCCCCACTTGGTCCCCCAGGAGGGTGCGCTCAGGCTGGAGGTGGGGAAGGAGTATCCACCCCTGATCTCCAGTGGTATTCCAACCAGAAAGAAAAGTCCTGGGGAGGCCAGGGAGTCCTTTGAGATGGAGGAGGTAAATGTTTCACTTCAAGTTAAAAAATACTGGTGGTTTAACGTTTGTGGAAAGGGGTATAATATACTGAAATGTCTTGAATTACCACTTGCATTATTTACATTTTACATTTAAGTCATTTAGCAGACGCTCTTATCCAGAGCGACTTACAAATTGGTGCTTTCACCTTATGACATCCAGTGGAATTATATTGCTTCATCTTTCAGATTAAACGGTGTAACTGTAGTTGTACTACATATGTATATTGAGCTATATTATTTGTTTTCTTTCATGTCAGATCCAGAGCTTTGATGAGGGCAGTATTTCTGGGAGCTACATGGGAGCATCTGACACCACAGGTATGGGCACCACTGTTTTAACACTCACATTTCTTCAGTCCATTTTCCTGGTTTCTATAGTTCTTCTCAGTGGTTTATGCGAGGTTTACAACGAAGATCTTAGACAGTAGCTTGTCTTTCATTAGTGTATATTTCAAAGAGCGCTAGTGACATGGAAAGTATTCCCCTGCCTTGCTGTTAAGTGTTAAAAAGTAACCTACTAAAACAGTCCTCTAGCTTTGTAAACACTATTCTCTCTCTCGACCAGATATAAGCTCTCTTTATCCAATGTCTAGGTTTATTTTTAAACTCTATTGGCCCTGACTCTGATGCCAGTTTTCTCTACCTTCAGTATGGAACAATCTCCTATGGTGAAGAAATGCAAATATACTGTAGCAATTAGACTGCCATCATTTTCATAAGAGGTTTTAAAACACGATGCCAGCCAGCAGTGGCGGTTGGTGCCGTTTAACGTCAGGGAGATGTCATTTTTTTGAGCATGGCCTTATTTCTATTACAGGATATTGGATGACTGTCATTCATATTCCATTTACCCAGCTCAATGTAACATCGATAGGTTTAGGCTACTACCTGGTACTCCAGGCTGTATCACATCCGGCTGTGATTGGGAGTCCCATCGGGCGGCGCTCAACTGGCCCAGCGTCGTCTGGATTTGGCCGGAGTAGGCCGTCATTTTAAATAAGAATTTGTTCTTTAACTGACTTGCCTAGTTAAATAAAGGTTAAATAAAATACTCAACTGTTCCCTATACCCATCATGAGGTTGCAACAACCTAGCCTACAAATGAAAGTTTATAATGTGCACCGGTTGAGAGACAAATCGGAGTAATCAAGGTGGATACATTCAATATGGCCTTGCACACTTAGTTTCTATTGGACAAATTCAGGTAGACCCCCCCCCCCCCCCCACCCACCACCTCCTGCCGTTTAAGAAACGTTTTGCAACAGAATCGGAGGAAGGAATTCACCCCTGTTCACCCGAGCACACAGTTCACTTTCATAGCAGCCACATACAGCATCATCATCACTTTGCTCATTGCATTATTCCTTCTCGCATCTACCAGCTCCTCTTCACTCACATTTTTCCCTTCAGTACACAACAGCTGTCTGACCAGGCACAAAAACCTCTCCAAGCCAAACCTTCATACCACAACCACTACACAACCTACATTGTCACCATACTAACGTTATAGTCAACAGACTAGAACTAACGCGTTAGTTAACCAACAATCCAATTCATGTGTACAATCATGCAGTACAGCCATGCAGTACAGCAAGTAGTTTAGCAGTTACACCGGTGGCCCCTGGTGGCAATACATTTATAAAAGTGAAAGCTTACCTTGACTTGGAAGAGTTTCAGTGTTGGATAGCCTTAGCCAGCTAGCTAACATAAACAGCATTCCTCTGAGTCAGGTTGTTGAGTAAGCTAAATTAGCTGCATTAGCTAAGTATGTGGAAGGAAAACAAAGAAGAGGAAAATATACCATGAAATATACAGTGCCTTGCAAAAGTATTCATCCCCGTTGGTGTTTTTCCTTTTTTGTTGCATTACAACCTGCAATTTTAAATAGATGTTTATTTGGATTTCATGTAATGGACATACGAAATAGTCCAAATTGGTGAAGTGAAATAAATAAAAAAAACGTGGAAGTGGTACGTGCATATGTTTTCACCCCCTTTGCTATGAAGCCCCTACATGACATTTGTTGCAACCAATTACCTGCATAAGTCGCATAACTAGTTAGATTGCACACAGGTGGACTTTAAGTGTCACGTGATCTGTCACATGATCTCAGTATATAAACACCTGTTCTGAAAGGCCCCAGAGTATGCAATACCACTAAGCAAGCAGCACCATGAAGACCAATGAGCTCTCCAAACAGGTCAGGGACAAAGTTGTGGAGAAGTACAGATCAGGGTTGGGTTATAAAAAAATATATCAGAAACTTTGAACATCCCACGGAGCATCATTAAATCCATTATTAAACAATTTGTTGTGGCACCACAACAAACCTGCCAAGAGAGGGCCACCCACAAACTCACGGACCAGGCAAGGAGGGCGTTAATCAGAGGCAACCAAAAGATCAAAGATAATCCTGAAGGAGCTGTAAAGCTTCACAGCAGAGATTGGAGTATCTGTCCAAAGGACCACTTTTAAGCCGTACACTCCACAGAGCTGGGCTTTGCGGAAGAGTGGTCAGAAAAAATCCATTCCTTAAATAAAAAAAACCAAGTGAACACATTTGGTGTTCGCTAAAAGGCATGTGGGAGACTCTTCAACCATATAGAAGAAGTTACTCTGGTCAGATGAGACTAAAATGTAGCTTTTTGGCCATCAAGGAAAATGCTGTGTCTGGCGCAAACCCAACACCTCACATCACCCCGAGAACACCATCCCCACAGTGAATCATGGTGGTGGCAGCATCATGCTGAGGGGATGTTTTTCATCGGCAGGGACTGGAATGATGGATTGCACTAAATACAGGGAAATTTTGAGGGAAACCTATTTGTCTTCCAGAGATTTGAGATGGACGGAGGTTCACCTTTCAGCAGGACAATTACCCTAAGCATACTGCTAAAGCAACACTCGAGTGGTTTTAGGGGAAGCATTTATTTTTGCCTTGAAGAATAGGAAAAAATCCCAGTGGCTAGATGTGCCAAGCTTATACAGACATAACCTAAGAGACGTTCAGCTGTAATTGCTGCAAAAGGTGGCTCTACAAAGTATTGACTTTGATACAAACCCCCCAAAACATTTATTTTAATTCCAGGTTGTAAGTCTACAAAATAGAAAAAGGGCCAAGGTGGGTGAATACTTTCGCAAGCCACTGTAGCTCTCTCTCTCTGTGCTGCTTCTCCTTAATTTTTGAAGAAATTAGCTATGGTCTTTCTCTCTCTTTGAGTCACCTACTCACCACACTTAGCTGTAGCTTATGCTTTCAGTACTAGACTCACTATCTGATCCTTTGATTGAATGGAGAAGATGTTAGTTCATACTACAAGAGCTCTCATAGGCTGGAGGACGTCCTCCGGAAGTCGTTAGAATTACTGTGGAAGTATTTGGAAGGGTGTGAGAACCATGAGCCTCCTAGGTTTTGTATTGAAGTCAATGTGCCCAGAGGAGGATGAAAAATAGCTGTCCTCCGGCTACACCAGGGTGCTGTTGAGGCTACTGTAGACCTGTTTATTGCAAAACCGTATGTTTTAATCAGTTATTTGGTGACGTGAATATATTTAGTATAGTTTTATCTAAAAAGGATAACTTTTTAAAATGTTTTTCTGAAATTCAGTGAGTAGCTAACTGAATAAGCAAATTGTCATACCTTTTAGTTGATTCACCAGGCAAAGGTGAAGTTCTGTTTATTGCCCCGAGTCATAGTTCTCCTTTATACTTCAGATGATAAGTCTGATTGAAGGATATGATTAAAGTGATGTAATTTTCCATGAACTCTTTCTTTTTCTGTCCCTCTCTCCCCTCCCTCTACTCTCTTCCCCCTTCTCTCTGTAGCAGTGTGTGTGATGAGGACTAACAGCTGCCAGTCTGACAGCAGTGGCTTCCTGGAAGAGCCCTTCATCCCGTCCATTACCCAGCATCCCTCACCTGGACCCGAGCTCATGAAGGTTACACGGAGAACATTCTAGAAGTGCAACAATCTAGGCGTGTTACTTTTAGTTAGTTCTACTGACTTACTTAAACTTACTTTAAGTTATTGCTACTAACTTATATACTTCACCAGCCCAAAATATTAAAATATATTATTGAATTGATATTCTGTCTATTTCATGGTGCACAATTTAAGAGGTCATTCATTAATTTAAACTGACAGTGTTTGGTTGTTGTTTAAGGCTTTGTCGGGAATATCTGGAGGCAGCACTGACAGCCAGATCACTGTAAAAGGAGCTTCACCCCCCTCGTCCCCCCTATCCACTTCCCTGGACCCTTCCCCTCCTTCCCTCTCCACGTGCCACCCAAGACCCGAGTCTCCTCTATACAGACCAGAGACAACAAGCCCTACAGAGGAGACACCCAGACACCAGGATTCCCCCACACCCCACTCCCTCCTCTCTGATGCCTTGGAGATGACTAACTCTGCGTTTGGAGCCAGGCCAAGCCTAATGGAAAACACTGTCACTGAGGAAGATGGATTCTCTTCGGCCTGCTGTGCACCTTGTCATAAGCCAGACTCTCCGTTACGGCACGTTATTATTATCATGAAAACAGATAGAGAAACAGAACACTTTACTCTGGAATCAGAGGAAGCTGTTCCAATAGGAGGAGAGGAAAAGGCCATAGCGGAACAAAGTGGTAATGTTCAGACAGGAACAGAGGCTGTTGGTGATCAGGACACCGATTGTTATGGGTCACATGAAGGCCCTCTGATGGACTCGGTGGCTCTGGTGCAGATGAAGAAAGAGATGGAGATGAAGATGGAAGTAGAGATTAGTTCTGGTTTGGAAGGTCCAGTGTTGGGTCCTGTCGCTGTTCCTGAGGTGGTGGATCAAGGCTCTGAGACTGGATCTGTTTGTCAGGACCGGTCCTCTGAAGATCCTCTATTAGGATCTGACCCTAACCTCTCAGCAGTGCTAAGCCCTGCCTCCCCTCTCCCCCCAGCAGAGCCTCTCTCTGCCTCTTCTCCCCCCCCAGTGCACTGGGAAACAAGTGGCTCAGAGATTTCAGAGGGATCCTCAAGCTTGGTTGTCCAAGAGCCTGTCCCACCACTAAATCAACCAACAAACCCATCAACAGACCTACCTCCAGGCCCAGCTTTAACCTCACCTTCAGAGCAAGTGTCACTTCCATCCCCAGCCTCTTCCCCACCACCATCTCCGTCCCCAGCCTCATGCCCACACCAACCTCCAGCCTCATCTTTTCTGGCAGCATCCAGCTCATCTCCAACACAATCCCATTCCCCAATCCCAAACCATTCTCTATCAGCCCTAACCACAACACCAATCCCATCCTCAATTCCAAACTCACCATCAGCCCATTCCTTAACCGTAGCGCCATCTCAAGCCCCAACCCCACTCGTCCCCCACAGTGGTGCTTTCAGGTCAGGCCGATCTGTGTCTGTCCAGATGCCCTCCTCCCTGCCCTCTGTCTCCCACTCTGCCCTCCGGAGAGGTGCTGTCCCCCACACCCCCTCTCCGCTCGGCCCTTCCTTCGAGCCCCTCCCCCTGACTGACCTGACGTTCCGGCAGAGGCGGAACTCCTTCTCCAGGAAGGCGTGGTCAGATGCTGATGTCTCCCACTTTGCAGAACACAGAAACACTGCGGTTGCCATGGGAAAGGCAGACATGACACCTGAGACGATATCCCTCCCGTCCCCATGCCCCTCCCCCTCCATGTCATCGTCCAATCGGTGGCTGTCTCGCGACGGTTCACAAAGATCCGGAAGTTTCCAGATGAAGTCCACCTCCTTGGACACTGGGCTGTGGCAGGAGGAAGTGGGGGAAGAAGTGGGGGATGAGGATAGACGGTGGGAACGAGCCCTGTTCTCTGGGCTTTCCTGCTGCTGCTCCTGTGATAACCGCTGTCGCTGCTGTTCTCAGAACAATCGCCACAAACCGTCCTCCGTTTCAGCTTTCCCTGTAAGTAACACACACAATTCAGTTACGCGCTCTTGTCAAACCCTAAATTGATTGACACAGGATGATATCTGAAAAAAAAAGAGACTAAATGATAATGCAGCCTCACTCATCAAAATGTCTGCAACAAGTGCCCTTTTCTATGGCTACATCCGATCATTAAAATAGTTATTTAATTCCTTATCTGTATATTTATAGAATATTAGATAAGGAGGCATTGAGGCACATCACATGTGTTATTCCTGTTGACACGATGAACAAATCCTCTTTGCATGTTAGAATCTTTATTGGCCCTTCTAAAGATGGTGGTTTGGTTTCATATGCAGCAGTGGTCATTTGCATGTGAATGCCTGTTTTGCGTGATGAGCAGCAGTAGAGGAGGAAGTTCACCACTCTCTCTCGCTCTGGCTCTTTAGTGGCCTCAAGCACAGCTCACTTCTAATGAAAGAACACTATATGAAAGGTCCTATTCACCAAGAATGGTCAATAGGATTGGGGTTGCTACTTGAGTCTTTAGTAGACCCCTTTCTGTCTCTCACGTAATGCCGGTTTTATGAGGGTGACCACCATTGTGCTCTGATGGAAATGATGTGTTGAGTAGGCCACTGTAATCTATCTTTGTGAACAGCTGAATTTGATACTTCTGAGAACAGAACATCTACACTATGGCCTTCATATTTGTATTGAGCCCATTTGGTTGTTCTAATTGGCTTAATAATCAACCTCTTTGAGCTAACCACTGCCACTGCAATTTCGCTAATAGGCAAAAACAGACCTTTCCTCCCTTGTGCGCTGATTCACTGTACAGTATTCCTGACGTTGTGTTGTCTCTATCCTCTCTCATGATATTATTCTGTATAATCCTCTGTGCAGTATTCACTGGATGAGCTGGAGGGGATGATGCACTGTATGAGGAAGTTCCGCTGCGTCCTGACAGACATCGAGGAACAGCTGTCAGAAGACCAGGCCTCGGTGTACAGCTCACTCTCTGACACTGACAGGTAGATAATACCCCCTCTAGCGGACGCTTTAGGCTACTTCGCCTCACCCATATCATCCCATTTAGAGTGAGCATTGAGCAGGCTTGGGTATAACGAGGAGAGTTTGAGACGGATGTTTTTAGTGTTCTGTTTATGCTGCAGGGTTGGAGTCAGTTCCATGTCATGACTTAATTTAAATGTGACTGAACTCAACCCTGTTTTGTTGGCTAATGATTTCGATTTGACATACTATGGTGTCACCTTTTTGTGTCCTCTGTGTCCCTACCCCTGTCCTGTCTCAGAGAGGAAGTGCGAGACGTCTTGGAGCTGAGGAAAGCTGTGAAACAGGAAGCTGGAGAGTTGGAACTGCAGCTCACTGACCTGGTTCATCGGTATGACGACAGCTTCAAAATGGTAGGTTACAGACACACCCCTGACTGTGGATTATATTGATGAGAAATGAAAACATTGCTAACGTTTTTCTACTTTGCCTCAGAACTATAACTCCCTTTACACTTTCCTTCTATTACAGCAGTTAGTAAAAATGTGTTATTGTGTACTACATTTGATAGAAACTAGAGATCGGGATCAATATCCAAAGGAATAAGCATTTCAAAGCCATGGACGACAGCATAAATGGGCATAAAAACCAATATCTGAGAACTGATAGTGAATTGTGATGTTGTTCGGTTCCATAGAAGATGCACAGACTACTCGATGAACAATCTCACCTCTACACCCAGCTAAGGCTCCTGCCCCTGATCCCCACAACCACATCCACCCCTGGTTCTGCCTCCTCCAGGAGCATGGCCACTCAGTGCTGCCTGCTGCCCTGGCTGCCTTTAACGGACATGTCCAGGCCACGCCCCTCATCGCAGGCCACCTGGGATTTGGAGTCTAGATCAGCTCTGCCAGATTCCAGTTCTATGGGCCAGAGGCTAAAACATGGTTCTACAGACACCAAGCCAGACAAACTGGACATTGTGGGTTTCATCCAGAGAGTAAGGGACCTTTGACCCCTGGTACATACACAACCACATATCAAAATGTAGTTTCAGGTTTACTGGATGAAAATACAAAAATGTTTTGACTGCGTATTGCTTTACATTTTTGTCTTGATAATGACATGTTGTCACATCTCTTTACTGTTTTTCAGCTGAAGGAGTCCATACGCCACTCTGTCAATACTGACTCACTGGAGTAAAAGAGAGGTGGGGTAGCCCTGACTGACAGATCTAGGCCAGGATTCAATCCTAAGCGTTTCATAGGGCAGCGTACAATACAGGCGACAAAAGGCATTTTCCTTGATGTTCGCAGAGATGGCTGTCATGGTAAACGCTGTGCATGTCGGCTCAGACGTAAATGACCTTTGAAAAGTCTTATAATAGTGCTCTGCTCTGTAACACGCCTTCGCGTGAATACCAGACCTATACCCTCTAAACTTGACTGAAAAAAACACTGCCTGTGTCCTCACCCACCTGTGGATTGTTTTTCTGTCTTACAGATGCAGCTTCTGCTGTAGCTTACTGAAGATGATCTGCTGTCTAAGTTATAGTGTGTCCAATCAACCTGGACTCGGGTAGATCTAACATGATAAATGTAAATCTGTCTCCCTCCATTTAGTATGATGAGTTGGGTGTGGTAAGGTATGTATTTCTTTGTGGATGTCCATCATCCATTATGTTATGAATAACAATTCATATGATATGTTACGATTTGCTTTTTGTACAATATGTCACGATTGCGATTTAAGTATGATATGTCACAAATTCCAGTTTGATGTGGCTAACCCTAACATTAGTTAAGTAGCTTACGTTAACTAGGCAAAGGGTTAGCTAACATGCTAAGTAGTTGCAAAAAGTAGTACGTTTCAAAATAGCTAATTAGCCTAAATGCTCAAGTTGTCCGTGATGAGATCGGAAGACGCAACCTTAGAGATGCTAGAAGTTTGCATTATATGCCCACCTATCCACCCCGACCCACCACCCTCCCTTCGTTTTTGCCTCATGTAACCTTACCAAACATATCATATTAATTTGAGTGTCCTGGATTTACGTTGACTATGTCTAGTCTATGAAACCAGGCTGGTGTAATCAATGGATTCCATTACTACCAAAGTAGTCCAGTGTCCACATGATGAATAAAGAGCATGAAACCATGTGTGCTATATCTATAACGTGCCATTGCATAACATACTGTACAAAGAGTTTGTGTATTATCATTCCCTACGTATCAACAACAACATTCGTCTCAACTAAGGATGTGTTCTCATTCCTTACTGTGACATGAAGTCTCCTACTGTTATCTACCTGCATCAATGCTCTGGGTAAGACAGATCCCCATCCACATGAGATCCATGCAGTATGTGTATGCTATAGAGAGGAGCTCCTCTCTATGTGTCCCCCCGCTCTGGGTTATGTCCTTATTAGCACAAGAGGTGGTCTAGCTCACATCTCCTGTCTCTTCAGACCCCAATTAGCAGCTGTGTAGTACCAGCCTGTGAGCCTGATGCATTTCATAACCCCCTCCACTGGTGCTCCCAACTTAAATGTAAGAGAACCACATGCCATTTAGGAACACAAGAAAATAAGTATGTTTTATTGCGATACAGCCTACTGTATATAGAGCCCCACAGTGGAAGTGTCATAATACCCATAAACCTAACGGTCAAACAGGGAGTCACCTTGTCCTAGAGAGATTTAGATGGTTATCAAAATGCCACGCCAGGCTAAGCCTACACAACACAGCTCTTATTTTAAGTGTTTGTAAAATCCCCTACAGGAAAAAGGAATGGTGGAAAAACGATTACAACCATTTCCTTGTTTGACTGCTAGATTTTATGGGTATTATGACTCATACTGTGGTACTCTATTGGGCCTAAGAATTCTTGTTACTTTTGAAGCAAATGTTGTGCCCTAGAAAGTAATATGTACATTAATTTATAATAAAATGTTGATAAAGTCATTTGTGGAATATTATGTTTCCACATTGTGTAAAAGCACTTTTCTATTGAGATGGATTCCATAGAAAATTGCACACTTTCTCTTTAAAAAGGTCAGGTTTGTGATGGCATTTGTCATTCAACATGGTGCTTTCAAGACAACTGGGAGAAAAACTAAGTCTAATCATGACGTCAGAGCTCTGGAAAGTAAGTATGGTAGCTGCAGCCCAATAGAACCCCATAGTGGAGGTGTCAAAATACCCATAAAACATAGTGGTCAAACAGGTAAATGGTTTCAATCATTTTTCCACCGTTCATTATTTAATGTTAATTTCTCTACCATAAGCCGCCAATGTCGTTTTAGAGAATTTGGCAGTATGTCCAAAGGGCCTCACAACCATGTACCCATGCCAGCTCAGGACTTCCACATCCGGGTTCTTCAACTGCGGGATCGTCTGAGACCAGCCACCTAGACAGCTGATGAAATTGTGGGTTTGCTCAACCAAAGAATTTCTACACAAACTGTCAGAAACCATCTCAGGGAAGCTCATCTGTGTGCTCGTCATCCTCACCAGGGTCTTGACTTGACTGCAGTTTGGCGTCATAACCGACTTCAGTGGGCAAATGCTCACTTTCGATGGCCACTGGCACGCTGGAGAAGTGTGTTCTTCACGGATGAATGTCGGTGTCAACTGTACCAGGCAGATGGCAGACATGGCAGATGGCTGTATCACGCCTTCAACCGCAAGGCTCTCCAGAGGGTGGTGCGGCCTGCACAACGCATCACCAGGGGCAAACTTTCTGCCCTCCATGACAGCTACAGCACCTAATGTCACAGGAAGGCCAAAAATATCATCATCGACATCAACCACCCGAGCCACTGCCTGTTCACACCGCTACCATCCAGAGGGCGAGGTCAGTACAGGTGCATCAAAGCTGGGACCGAGAGACAGAAGCTGTTTTTCAATCTCAAGGCCATCAGACTGCTTAACAGCAATCACTGACTCAGTCTATTTCCTACATTAAACCCAATCACTGGCCACTTTAATGAATGGATCACTAGTCACTTTATACAATGTACTCTAAATAATTCCACTTTAATAATGTTTACATATCTTACATTACTCATCACATGTATATACTGTATTTTATACCATCTATTGCCTATGCCGCTTGGCCATATACTTATATGTACATATTCTCATTCACCCCTTTAGATTTGTGTGTATTAGGTAGTTGTTGGGGAATTGTTAGATTACTTGTTAGATATTACTGCACTGTCGGAACTAGAAGCACAAGCATTTCGCTACACGCTACACTATGTGACAAATACAATTTGATTTGTACACACTTCCTGGAAGCTGAAATACGACTTAAACTCACCCTCTGGCTTAAACAGAAGTCTAAACTCTAGTGGTACTGTACCTCAATGTATATTAGTTGCGTGGTAAGAAACGGAAGGGAAAAAAACAAGGCGCTTTCAACAAACCCACTCATTTTCACACTTGCACTTCTTTCCATTCGATGCACCCACACTCCGGTAACCATATTGGTGTATATGGTGTTAATTCAGATTCAAAAGTCGAACAGCCGCGATATGGCGCCCGTGACCAAAATAAAACATAATTGTGGGAGGAAACAATTGAGTCGAGAACTGTGGTCGAGTGAGCAGAGGAAGAGTGCAGGCTAGCATGGTGCGAGCAAATTCAACTTGAGAGCTTGCGAGTGAGACTGAGCAAGCAGAACTAACTGCATTTCTGCATGCAGTAAATATTTTCTGAGAGCAGAGATTTTTGTTCACCTGAAGAAATACTTAGTACATGTCAAGACTCAGAAATGACTGCGCTCACAAATACGTTCCCACATGGATGTCTTTTGGCCCTCTCACACCATGTCCATGTTACTCAAGCAACTGCTTACTATACTTTTATAACAAGGGGGAATTCTAGACAATAAACATAGCATGTAGCAGTCTACTGAATTTTTTTGGGACCAATCGGGGCTTGACTGCTCTCTAACATAATGTTTGACCATACAGTGAAAGGTGAACGATGGCTGACAAAAAGAGATGAGTTCGATTAGTTTTTCAGTAGAGAAACTATGCCTATCACACACATTCAGTATTGAATCATCTTTCTAACTAATAGACAGCAGCTTTGGCTTCAGTTAAAACACATGGCTAAATGTTAGTTAGCCAGCTAACATTAGCTAGTTAGCTTCCTTGATAGACCAAATAACTACCTATTTCAATATTGAAATCAGAGTTGATTAGCTAGCTAGTTGGAGAGCTAGTTTCTCTCTTGAAAAACTATCGAACGTACCTCTATTTTTGTCAGCCATCGTTCACCTTTCACCGTCCCCTCATCTCTATGTTCCAAAATTTGGTTAGAAACCAGTCAAGCCCTGATTTGTCCAAAAACATGGCAAGTTGTGTTTCAGTAGACTGCTACAGGCTATATTCATTGGCTAGAATTACCCCATTATGGAATTATTATTGTAATCAGTTGCTCTCCAAAATGGATTTTGGAGAGCAACTGGAAAATTGGTGTCAGAGGTATGGTCCAGAGGAGCGGTGTTGGGTTCCAGTGGACAACTTTCTAGATCCCAACATCATCCGAGATATTTCCCGTCGTTTTCCGGACCGGCCTGCTCCTCGCCCTTGTGGACTTCTCCCTGGCCTGTGTTGTCCTGCGGCTGGAGCCGCACACCGGTGGGAAAGGGGGTGGGGGGGAGAAGTCACGTCTAATCCCACTCCGGCGCTTGACTTCGCCGGTTTAATAACCACCGGTACTGGCAACCCATCAAGACGCACACCTGGCAACCCTCATTACGCACACCTGGGCCTCATTTCGCACACGTGGACTTCATCATTACCCTTAATTACTTCCCCTTTATCTAGCACTCCGTAGAGTCAGGCAGTATTGGTTCCGTTTTCATGTCCAGACGCTTCTCTCGTTTTGTAACTCTCCATGTCCGTTATTATTAAACTGACCATATGCACCTGCTTCCTGACTCCCAGGGTCTACGGTACACACGTGTTCCCGGAGGTCTTGCGATGTTGCGTCTCAGGGTTTAAAAACTCTATTATAGGGTTTAGAGAGAAACACAGAAAATAAGGTTCTGAGGTAAACACCAATCTTAAGAGATCTTCTATTTTGTTCCATGAGAGAATATCAGTCAGTTAGCCTGACCTTTATGAATTATGACGCCTTCATGTGCTTTTTTTATTATTACATTAATGGTTAAAAATTCACAAAGTGGCGTTAGCTGATGACGATTATCTGATTGAACAAACCGTATAAAATCTCCTAAACTCGTGTTAACCACAGACCGTATTTTTGGCATTTATCCAAAAACCCTACAAAAATGCCATTCATTTCTCAGCTTCCAGGAAGTGTCTACAACGAACAATGGTGGAGTTGGTGCCTACAGAAAGATGCAATTACTCTGTCTCTATAGGACAATATTTTTTTTATTTCACCTTGTTGGGCTAGACAAAATCTATTTTAATGGTGCAATGGTAATGGTGCAAGAATAACGTTAACAAATCTGTGTTTTTCTAGAGAACTCGGAAACAGTGGTACAGCGAAGCCTCATTAATTTTATCTGGGGGATTGTTTTTCATAGTTGCACAGTGCTTGATACTAGAGGAGAAAATGCCATGTGACAAGAACACATCAACAACCCAGTCTCCCATCAGACTTCAAAGGGCCCCGCCTGATTGAAACATGAGTGGTTTATTTGTGATAAGCAGACAACACAGGTTATGTAATTAATTTATTACAAATAGAATAGGCTTCTATGCTCTCAGCAACTTGGTAATGTAGTCAATGGTATCCCCTATAGAAAGATTATGTAGGGTCATGTTGCACAACCTACCATTTACATTTGTTTTTCATAACTGGGCAACTATGTCAGATAAATGTCCATTGCTTTTTTAGATTTAGTTACAAATAAGCAGAAGTTCAATCAACCAATGATATTTTACAGAGAAATAATTAAGACTTTCAGCATGCTTATAGGGAAGGGCACTCAACATGCTCAGCACTGACACAAATGACTGATGATTGGCTGAAAGACATTGATTATTAGAAGATTTTAGGAGCTGTTTTGTTAGATTTCATTGCAGCTATTGATATCATTGATTACTGAAAAAACGTAGGTGTTATGGATTTACATCTTTATCATGGATTGAGAGTTCCCTATCTAATTGAACACAGTGTATTTTTTATGGAAGCCTCTCTAAAGCAAATTCAGTTGAGTGTGGTGTACCACAGGGCAGCTGACTTGGGCCATTATTGTTTTCTGTGTTTACCAATGACCTTCCACCGACCTTAACCTCTCTGGTAGAAGTGGGCGTCCCACCTCGACAACAACCAGTGAAATTGCAGGGTGACAAATTCAAAACAGAAATCCCATAATTACATTTCCTCAAACATACAAGTATTATCCACCATTTTAAAGATAAACTTCTTGTATATCCAACCACAGTGTCCGATTTCAAAAAGGCTTTTCTGCGAAAGCACACCATGCGATTATGTTAGGTCAGCACCTAGTCACAGAAAACCATACAGCCATTTTCCAGCCAAGGAGAGTGTCACAATCGTCAGAAATAGCATTAAAATTAATCACTTACCTTTGATGATCTTCATCTGGTGGCACTCCCAGGTCTCCATGTTAGACAATAAATGTTTGTTTTGTTCAATAATGTCCCTCTTTATGACCAAATACCTCCTTTTTGTCCGCGTTTTGTCCAGTAATCCGAATGCTTAAGGCGCGTGCAAGTCCAGACGAAAAGTTTTTAAAAAGTACAATAAAAGTTAGTAGAGACATGCCAAACGATGTTTAAAATCAATCGTCCGGTTGTTTTTGTCATAAATAATCAATAATATTTCAACGGGACAAAAGCTTCGTCAATAGGAAAGGAGAAACAAGAAAGGCGCATTCCCGATCAGGCGCATGGCTGATGATTGAACTGGCCACTGATTGAAAGTGCTGTATCTCCCTCATTTTTCAGAGTCAAAGCCTGAAACAATGCCTAAAGACTGGCCACAATGTAGAGGAAGCCATAGAGACCGTGAACTGGGTCCTAAGTCTTTGTACGGTGGATAGGCTTTCAATGGAAAAACAGCCTTTCAAAATAATAGTACTTCCTGGTTGGATTTTCCACCGATTTTTGCCTGCCATATCAGTTCTGTGATACTCACAGACTACCAATTATATAATCTACTAATTATATGCATATCCTATCTTCTGGGCCTGAGTAGAAAGCAGTTTTAATTTGGGCACGCTTTTCATCCAAAATTCAGAATGCTGCCCCCTACCCTAGTGAAGTTAAGTTAAGCTTGTGAGTCTATGTGCGCTGACAACTCAACTGTATACATGTCAGCTACAACAGTAATATAAATCACTGACACCCAATCACTTAACATAGAGATCCAGACAGTTTTAGAATGGGTAACTATCAGTGGGCTGGTGTTATCTAAAAACTAAAAGCATTGTTTTTGGGACAAATCACTCACACAACCCTAAATCTCATTTAGATATATTATTGCATGTGGCAAATCAGCAAGTTGAGGGGACTAAACTGCTGGGTGTAACCCTAGATAGCAAGCTGTCATGGTCAAAAAATATAGACTCATTGGTTGCTAAAATGGGAAAAGGTCTGTCCATGATAAGGCATTTCTCTGCTTTCTTGATCTAAATCCTACAAGCCCTAGTTTTGTCGCACCTGGACTACTGCCCAGTTGTGTGGCAAAGGACATGTGAATGTAACAATTGGTCCAGAACAGAGCAGCACGTATTGCCAGTAGTATGCATGTAAATCTCTCCTGGCTCAAAGTTGAGGAGAGATTGACTGCATCACTATTGGTTGTTGTGTGAGGTGTTGATGTGTTAAAGGTACTGAACTGTCTGTTCAAGCAGTTGGCACACAGTTCAGACACTCATCTGTACCACACAAGACATGCAGCCAGATGTCTCTTTACAGTTCCCAGGTCCAGAACAGAGGCTGGGAAACACACAATATTAAATAGAGCCATGAATAGATGGAATTCTGTCACCCCAGGTAACTCAAATTAGCAATAAAACAAGATTCAAAAACCAGATAACATAACACCTTAAGGCACGACGGGGACTGTGAAGAGACAGACATTTATAAATATACTGAACAAAAAGATATTAACGCAGTAGTTCTGATCCCATGTTGGTCCCATGCAAACCTTTCCATACACACAAAAAAACAAACATTGGTGCACACATTTGTTTACATCCCTGTTAGTGAGCATTTCTCCTTTGCCAAGATAACCCATCCACTTGCTAGATGTGCATAAATTGCATGTATTTATTTTGTGTGAATTTTGTATTTGGCATTGAATTATCTAGTTTTATGTATTTTATTTGTTGTGTTTTGGCAGCGGCTAATTGGGGATCCAAATAAAACACTAAATACAAACATTGAAGCACTGTTGCAGATATTTAGTTGAAACCTGGGTGAAATTGAGAACTAATTATGTACATTTAATCAAAAAAGCCACCAAGCTATTGTAAAATAAAGTTGACTAAAACAATCAAATTGAATAGTTTAGCGCTGTGAAATTAGACACGGGATATTAGTCATATCACATGTAGTATTGTGCTCAGGGGAAATATCACTGATCTCATATCGAAAGATAATATCATGGGATGACAGAGGAGGTAGAGCGGATATCAATAACCGAAAGCAGGGGTTGGTTGAACGGGTAGCGTAAGCTTACTCCATGACATCTGGGATTTTCCTTTAACCGATCTGCTCTCCATTGGGGTGGCAGGTAGCCTAGTGGTTAAAGCGTTGAGCCAGTAACCGAAAGGTTGGTGGATCGAATTCCTGAGCTGACAAGGTAAAAATTAGACGTTCTGCCCCTGAACAAGGCAGTTAACTGTTCCTAGGCTGTCATTGTAAATCAGAATTTGTTCTTCACTGACTTGCCTGGTTAAATAAAACATCTACCCTTCCACCTATCCATGTCACCCTTTTTTATTCTCCTAATCTTCCCTTTCCTCCAATTTTGTCTCATTCTTTCCTCTGCCACTGTCCCGTCTCCTATTCCTCTCTCCGTTTCTTCTGCCCTCTGTCTTCTTCCCCTCATCCTTCCACCTTCCACCTTCCTCCTCCCTCCCCCCCACGGGCCCTGCTGCTGTCATTGAACCTGTTGAAGTTTGCTAATTAAGATCCCATTCAAATTCATCATACCATTTGGACAGCGGTCCAGCAGACACAGGATAAGAGGGCTCCCGTCACCGTGACAACGGGCGCTAATGGAGACAGTGGACTGGGCGGATGGGTGGTGATGATGCTCCTCCTCCGAGCTACTTAACACCATGGCTTTGATCTGGCCCGGCACTCACTCCTTCTGTCCTGTCTGCTCACTGCACAGCTGAGGTGAGATATACACTCTACATCTCTATCTGTCTCTCTCTACAGCTCCTGTCTGTCTCTGTCTATTCTGTGTTTATTACTCTCTCCTCCGAATGGCATTACCATTGCTTTGTAGCGCTTGTGAAAAGTTTTAGTGAGTCTCTTATCACATTACAGATGTATTTATGCAATTGTGATTTATATTCATGTTTCTAATTGGCAAGGAGATTTACGCCAGTTTACCAATTTATCCACTTGCAACAGTCAGTTGAACTAGAGCAAAACACAGTATTAACAGAAAGGGGTTTTATCAAGTCAAAATCAACTTTTAACTGAGTCATTCAAAGCTAGACAATCTCAGACTACAGTTTCCCTGATGTGTTGAAGTCCCTTATTGACATGAGCATAAATAATGGATCTATGTGTGTCCAGACTGAGACTGGGCTGTGTTATCTGATCTGGGTCCAGACTGGGAGAAAGAGGATAAGAGAGAGAAGAGGAGGAGAAGATGTCTACAGGCTGTGGCTGTGTGAGGTCGCCCCCGGAGACAGCGGAACACAGACTGACGGGTGGACAGGAGCACCACTGTGAGTATCTGAGAGACAGAGGGGAGGGGGAGGGAAACAGAAAGAGAAAGGAGAGAAAAGGAGAGAGAGAGAGCAGATCTCCACTGGGACCAACCAACACAGTGACAGATGGTAAGACAGCAGCCAGGTCTGCTTACTGTCACACAATGCCTCTGTGTATTCGTGATGGGGATTACGTATGTGTAGATTCACACACGCACGCACGCACACACACACTATGAAATACCACCACTTTACACAACCACATACTGCATTATATCTGTATGGAATCGAATACGCAATACTATTCTTTGAAACCACAAGTTTCCGTGCCATTTTTGTGACTATCTCATCAATAGCAACAAAACAACACGTATCTCATAGTTACTGTATAAATATAAATAACATGTATGTTATATTTCTGTGTAACAGATCAGATAGTGGAGCCTGTGAGGACCCTGCTAGAGGAGGGGGCAGGGATGACCAGAGCTGTGCAGGGGAAACACTGTCCTGAGGCAGTGCACCCCGAGGAGCAGCCACATGAGCAGGAACTGAAGAAACCACGCAGGAAAGACACGCCCGTCCTCAACACTCCTCCACTCATACCAGGTCAGTCTCACTCTCTTGTGTTACTGTTAGAGACTAAATGAGACTTGAAGTAAACTGTAAAATAGTGGTTTGGCTTAATATGTTGACGTAATGTACAAGATGTGTAAGTAACCTCTATGCTTAAATTATGGACAGTAATGTATTTATACGGGTGACATTCTGTACATTGTGACCTTATAAATTGATGTTGGTGTCGTAACAGATTCTCAGTATGAATCTTTTACCATTCTTTTTTATGTGTTGAGTCACTTGCCTTCCTCAGGTGTGAGGATGGTGAAAGGAGAGAAGAGAATGATTCACATGGAGGATGAAGAGAAGGATGGAAAGAACTAGAAGTCATTGGAGGAGAGATTCTTGCCTACAATTTTTTGTTGTTGACATCGTTGTTTCCTGTTGTCACATTACTAATATGTAGCCTATACATGTTTATTAAAAGTAGCTCTACAATGTGTGGCTGTTATCTTTCATAAACAAGGTATAAAGATGTTGTCAATGCATGCATTCAATATAATATACTGTATTTAGCCAAAGGTTGCACCGTGGCCATTACAATGTAGAAAATAGCATATATCTTATGGAAGATGCAAAAACGTTGGAGAAAACAATAGAATGCAAAGTCAAAGTTACTGGTTTCCATCTGTGGCAAAGTTTTCCCTAAATGGTTATGTCAAATCCAGCTCCAGAACCAGCCTAGCCAGCTGGCTATTCTTTTGAATATGGTGCAGTTAAAAAAAACCCAGCAACAACAGATGATGCTAGCTAGCTAGCTAGCTAAGGTTAGCATGCTAGCTATCTACACTGACAGCTGTCAGTTCCCTATTTGTTGATGTTTCTCCAGTCCACGTCGAAATCACCATGACGTTCTTTCCCACCCCCAATTCTAAAACATCTATAAGTAGCCTGCCTCATTCATCAGAGGTGCAACCTAAACAAGCATTCTTGCTCTAGGGCAGAGAAGAAGAGGCAAAGCGAGAGGTTTTAATCTGCCCAAATCTGTTTGTGTAAATAAGCCTACGAACTGAATAACTTTTGTATGGAAGTCAATAAGAGTATCAAATTTGGACAACAAAAAATGTAATCGCTAATTTGCTACAAGAGGCTTATTTGATTTAATAGAAGTTTCATAATGGTTAGGTTGTTACGAATGCACTGATGTAAGTGGACGCAAAATGTGTTAATATCAGAGTTGTACTTGTTGTCATAGAGATACAGTATATAGAGGACTCATTATGGATCTAGCCGTTTTAGCATGGACATTGCCATTGAGGACTTCCACAATTTTAAAATAGTCAACTGGGTCGCTATTCCGAGCCAGAGAAATCAGCCAATGAAGAAAATGTACTACTTTAAAATAGAGAGAGCCTCAATGGTGCTGCCCATGCTGTCCCAGATGCTATAAAGGCACAGATGCAAAGACGAGTCCTCTATGGCCTATTGTTCATGTGCTTATCTGTCCTCTCATGGGCTAGAATGGTCCCATCTGATCTCTCCTCCTCCCACGTGTTCCATCTTTGACATATATTTCCATTGTTAGAGCGATCACTTGACTATCTTGTCAATATAATAGACAATATCTAGGGCAGGAATTACATCTGGTGGGTTCCTTTAAAGCTAGACTAGCTTTAAAGGACCAGTAGAGGGCTGGTGGGAGGAGCTACCGGATGACAGGCTCATTGCAATGGCTGGAATGGAATAAATGGAACGAAGTCAAACGTGGTTTCCATATGGTTGATGTGTTAGATACCATTCCATTGATTCCCTTCCCGCTATTACAATGAGCCCGTCCTCCTCTAGCTCCTCCCACCAGCCGTCACTGATACAGACACAGCGACAGCAACATAATTGGACAATAGAACTCACAGGGCTGCGCTTGCTTTATTCAGATTTGCATTGCGTAGGCTTGCACTATTCAATTGTAGGCCCAATAAAAAAGTTACTCAATGTCTATGTCAGCTATTATGTTTATTGATTTATTCCAGTTAATATTTCATTGGGGAAAAAGTCTAGGTAGCCTAGTCAGCCCAAGTTTGAATATTTACCAAATTTGATCTCATTAACATTTCTTTGTAACACAAACAAATGAGCTATAAATAGAAAATATTCCCACATAGTTTACCCTGGTCAGAGGGACAGGGCATAGTAGACGGTATGCAGTTGGTGTTGTTAGTAGCCTACATTTGATCAGACTGCAACACAGCATGCATGCAACACAGCATGTCAGATCGCTAATGTTTAGGTGTAGGCAGCTACAACATTTTTGTAAAGAGTTTTTGCTTGTGTCTGACTGGAGTGATGCGTTATCCCCTTTGCTAAATAAATACCGGAGGAAAGTGGAGAGTGCCTTAAGCTTTGTGCATTGTGCCTGGCCCGCGCGACCTTGCAATTTTCTTGAATCTGATTGGTCAAGACAGGCACGCAGCACTCCGATGTGAAGGACAAATTGTGCACGAGTAGACAAACCATGAAGCAAAAATCTGTAAAAAAACAACAACAAATAAACAGCACTTTGTGCCTATTTTGTCAATATTAAATTAAATGAAAAGTGGTGGGGCGCTGCCCTACCTGATTTAAAAGTGCTGGGGCAAATGCCAGCTCACCACATGTTTTGTAGCAGCCCTGGTCCTTATTGCTATTAGCCCATAGAGACGCATTGACAGATAAATGAAAAGGAAATATGTTTTGAAGTGTCTGTCTTATATCTGAGAGATATAAGAAAGCTCAGAATTCATTTTTTTCATGTGGAAATGCCCTATTGACTTCCATTAATTTTTCTGGCTCTGAACTGGGTTCCCTTAAGTCATGTCTTGTGAGGCTTGTACGTGTTTGCGATAGTCTTAGCTTTCAATCGTGGGGTAGCCCAAACAGTTCGGACACTACAGACAGAAGTTGGCACATTGTGGTACCAAGTCCCGTGAAGCTTGTGGGGGTCTTAGAGCAAAACAGAGAACACAGGTCTAGTTTTGATTTACAAATAACCTTAATTCAATGTGAAATCCACAAAGAATTTCACCATGTCGTTGGATTTAGGTTCAAAGTTGGGTGTAAAAAAAGCAATAATTTCCTTATGTTGATTTACTTTTTTTCAAATCCAATCAGTCTTCCACATTGATTCAACGTCAACACATTGCATTTTTGTTGCTGAAATAAACATGGAAACAACGTTGATTCAGCAAGTTTTTGCCCAGTGGGCACCATCATTTTTCGTGAGTGTCTCAGCTTTCCATAGTGGTGTACATTCGTTTCTAGCCTAAACCGTTTGTACTCTGCAGACGTTTCCGTGAAAAGACAGATTTCCGGGATGTCTCCTGGTCTGATAAACACTACTGTAGCTCTACCACCCTCCACCGCAGTAGCGGAAGGCCAACATCAGTGGATGTGGTGGATTGAGCCGCGCCCATGCAAAAAAAATGATTTATCTAGCTTAAACAGACAGATTGCGACAGGCATTGTTTTATTATGCTAATTCGATTTTTGTGCGGGCCACGACTCTAGTTAACCTATGTCACTTTTGTTTTCACATGGCTCATGCCCGGGAGGCAGCCCGGTTCCAAATAGATTGCAATCAATGCTAACCCGGTTCACCCAGGGGGGCGGGGCATGCCCGTGGCATTAACCGAATCCCCTCATATGGCAATGGCTTATTTGCATATAGGCCGACTGTAGCTCAGATTGGTTATGGTTCACAGGTCTGTGTAGAGTCTGGGCCTGGACAAGACTGACACGTTTTTATTATTTTTTATTTACAAGGGAGTCTATTAATTGCCCAAATTTTCACAAATACCTGACTCAACGTCATTCCCAAACATAAAAACGTCTTCCAGGGGGGGGGGGGTAGATAAACATATTTTAACAAGATTGAATGGGTCTATAACACTGTCAGTTCCTCTTTAACTACTATATATAAAATCATAATTGAATAATCTATTGTCTAGGTACAGCTTTGCCTTGTCACCAGTATAAGTTTAAGTGAGAACAACGTGGGTTGCAACATCTACAGATGTCATTTCCCGTGAGGTCGCTTCCTGTGAGGTCTCTTCCTGTGAGGTCACTTCTTGTGATGTCACTTACTCCAGCGCAGGGAGATGCTTTGAAGCTTCCTGACTCTGCTCCTGGGGTCGATGGGCCTGCCCTCGGTTCTCTCCCTCTCTTTCTCTCTGGAGGGTAGTGCTAGGTGAGAGTTGGCACAGTAGCTGGGTCTCTTGTAGTAGCGAATCAGGTCATAGCCCTCCGAGCCTGACAAGTCTGCAAAAGAAAAGGTCACCATGTCAGTTGTCAGGGAAAAACCATCGTCAAGGTTTTTATTTTGTTTATTTTATACATGGACACATCTCTATCCTCATATGCAGATACAGTATATGTGTGTGTGGTGCAAACCTGGGTTAAAATACTATTTAAGGTATTTCAATTACTTTCAAGTATTTTTTTTTGAAAGACAAGTAGTTGAATACTGGAATGTATTTGGAAATACACCTGGAAAGTATTTGAAAATAATTAAAAAACACTGACTCAAATACACTCCTATTTTCAAATCCAGACATTTGAAAATAGTATTTGAAATAAGTAATTGAAAATACTTTCAAATATTTCCAATATAAGCAGTTGATTCAGTCCACATTATTTGAAAATACTAAAAAAAACACAGCAAATAATTTGTTAAATAACAAATAACGAAATACATGTATTTGAACCCAGATCTGATGTGGTGCTATCTATTGTTTATTCTATTATTTTGTAAACCATTGTAGGGTACTTTTATGGGTTATTCTGTTATAGGTAGTCTGGTGTTAGACCTCACACATACAGTACTGACAATACAAACATCTTGTGTGCTTACTACATAATAGGTTTTACAAAAAGTTTTAAACTGGACACAATGAAGACACTGAGTCGTGATCTGAGCCCTTTGAGTTCAGATTTATTGTCACAACAGTGCACTAACGTAGCGTTGGAACAAACACCACCACATGGCCTGCTGCACAGTTTGTTCTTGGTGTGTGATCAATAAAATCTTCAATTCAAACAAAATAAGACAAAAAAAGTGGGAAAAAACATGAGGACAACCGGTTTGATGATTACCAAATGAAACCCCTTTAAGCAATACTCACAGAAAAAAAGTATACATCGTTATGGCTTCAAATACATAAAGTAAGTGCTGTGAAAAAGTATTTTCCCCGTCAGATTTTCTTTTTTGCATATTTTTTACACTGAAAGTTATCAGATCTTCAACCAAAACCTAATATTATATAAAAGGGACCATGAGTGAACAAATAATAAACCATTTAGACATATTTATTTATTAAAGAACGTTTCAACACCCAATGCCCCCGTGCGAAACAGTAATTGCCCCCTTATACTCAATAACTGGTCATGCCACCTTTATCTACAATAACTGCAATCAAATGTTTTCTGTAGTTATCAATTAGTCTCCCACAGTGAGTGGAGGAATTTCGTCCCACTCCTCCATGCAGAACGGCTTCAACTCAGTGACATTTGTGGGTTTTCAAGCATAAACTGCTAATTTCAGGTCCTGCCACATCTCAATGGGTTTGGCCGGCAGGGATGTTCTTGTCCCATCGCGCACTAGCGACTCCTGTGGCGGGCCGGGCACAATGCACGCTGACATGGTCGCCAAGTATACGGTGTGTCCTCCAACTCATTGGTGCGGCTGGCTTCTGGGTTAAGCGGGCGTTGTGTCAAGAAGCAGGGCGGCTTGGCAGGGTCGTGTTTCAGAGGACACACGGCTCTCGACCTTCGCCTCTCCCGAGTCCATACGGGAGTTGCAGCGATGGGACAAGACAGTAACTACCAATTGGATACCACAAAGTTGGGGAGAAAAAAGGGGTAGAAAAATATAAAATAAATATAACAGAATTAATGGTTCCTTCAATAATGGCAATGCATCCAAGTCATGATGTAGCAAAGCATCCCCAAAACATCACACTACCACCACCATGCTTGACCGTTGGTATGAGGTTCTTAATGTGGAATGCTGTGTTTGATTTCGCCAGACATAACAGGGCCCATGTCAGCCAAAAAGTTCTACCTTAGACTCATCTGTTCATAGAACATTGTTCTAGAACTCTTGAGGATCATCCAGGCGATATTTTGGCAAACTTGAGATGAGCATTCATGTTCTTCTTAGTGAGCAATGGTTTCCACCTTGCTACTCTGCCATGAATCCCATTTTTGCCCAGTGTATTTCTGATGGTGGAATCACAAACACTGACCTTAGCCGAGGCGAGAGAGACCTAGATATCCCTGGATGTTTTTCTAGAGTTCTTTGGAGAGATTTTGGCAGGACAGCCACTCCTGGGAAATTCACTACTGTCCCAAACATTGTCCTGTTGGACAATATGGCTCTGATTGTGGTTCGATTGAGCCCCAGAGCCTTAGAAATGGCTTTGTAACCCTTTCCAGACTGATAAGCATCAACAACGTTTTTCTGGAGGTCTTCAGGAATTTGTTTTGATCGTGGCATGATGTGCCTCTAAAACCTGTGCTCTGACAAATTCAATCTGATGGTAAGGACCAAAAAGTTAGTCAGATTTATATTAGGCAGTGCTGGCCCAAATCAGGGCTGGTTGTTAACCGAAGGACTCAAACAGCTGACTGTAATTATCCCTTTAATTGGGTGAAATTAACTGGGGGGCGGCAATAACTTTTTCACACCTGAAGAGTGCATGTTTGGTTACCTAATTTTTTCTCCCAGACTCCCTCTATATACCACTACAACCAGTGGAGGCTGGTGAGGGTAGGACGGCTCATAATAATGGCTAGAACGGAGCAAAAGGAATGGAATCAAACACATGTTTAATGTATTTGATACAATTCAACTTATTCAGCTCCAGCCATTACCACGAGACCGTCCTCCCCAATTGAGGTGTCACCAACCTCCTGTGACTACAACCCATAAAAAGATCTGACCAAATTCATTGTGAAAATGTGCAATACTGCAGAAAATCAGACAGGGCAAATAGTATTTCACGGCACAGTAAAAAAAACTGAAATAAGGGGGATATATGTCGGGGAAAAAACAAAACAAGATGAACATGGTTTCGTCTATAGTGATTTCATCCCAGGGTTTGCTGATGAGTTGGTCATAGAGAAAGTGGGGGTCACAGAAATTACTATACTGGCACTACTAAACTGTGTGCCTCAAATTTACTGTACTGGCAATAGGTTGTTATCAATAACGTCATACTTCGATATCAACCTATACTAACCCCTAGCAATAGAACATAGAAGCATACTGCACTTCATATACCCACTCACACACCAATTCACAAAAAACTATGACCTATAGATTCTATACTCACCTATCACCTCATTTACACATGTCCATTTAAACCCTTCACACACAGTATGTTGACCGATCAAAATGTAAATATCTGACAATATATGACGCTGTTTCAGGAAGGCATGAGATTGCTGGTTTTGAGTTGAAGTAAAGGGAGCAAATTCACAAAGATTGCATGTCATAAAATAGTAAACGAAGGCGTGAGAATGGGGCCATAAAAATGGGTCTGTGCATGTTTTTACGTTCTCCAGGGATTCTTCACTATGACATTGTTCCACAGTCCAGATAACAGGCATGACTAAGTACGATTTCGAATGACAGAACTAGTACCACAGGGTAGCGGTCAGATACAAATATATGTAATGGTAAATCAAATTTTAAAAAAGGTAACACAGACCCTATCCCTTTGTATCACAAGAAACAACATGGAGAAATCATGGAAAGGGATAGCTGCCACAGAGTATTTACAATCACTCAACACTGACAAGATCTTGTGCTGAAATATGTCACAAAAGCTTGCAAGCTAGCTAGATTGAGACATATAGACTGTTCTACAGGGCAACACTGAAGTGAGTAGTGAAGACATATCTATTTTAAGGCAAAGATTCTTCCTTCTGGAGCAAAATAAATCATTTTGAGGAGCTTAAAACAGAAGTATTTACCCTTTTGTAGATTGAGTTTCATTTGAACTCTAGCATATCTATAATATCTGTTGTTTTTCTATCTTTGGTCAAGGCAACAGGAATTTCTACACAGTGAACCTGGAGGCCATTTTGGAAAACCCCAAAGATGACCCAGTCAATACTGTACATGTACTATAAGTCTGCTTCTTGAACACAACATTAAATATTTTGATTCTTTACTTTCTACATTTCATTACGTGTAGTAACCTAGAGTTTGTTCTGTTTGTTTCGTTTTCTGTGTTTTACTTTGTTTTTGAGATATAATAATTCTGTTAATGCTAAATTAATTTATTAACACAAAAAAATTAAATTCTATTTACATGCTGTGAATGATTTGTAGAAAACGTATGTATTGGTAAATCAAGATGGATCAATCGGATTCCACGTTTGTTTCAACAAAGTTTTCACATCACAGTTGAACGTTGAGTGGGAATTAACTGACTCTCTCAACCCAATTCTTCTCCTCATGCTGGGAAACTCTCATGCGTTGTATGCACCAATGCATTTGATAAAGAAAGACTTGAGGATATGAGGATATTGTGTTGAGCTGCAGTGTCTTAAAATAAAGTCAGAAGAAGTCCTGGAGTTGAAGTGCAAAGCGCAAATAACCAACTCATAATGACAAATTCACACTACTTCGAAATAATGAAACATTAACCCACTCATCCATGTCATCGGGGAGCAGAGATTCAGCAGAGACACTGTACATCAGAAGTCTTAGAAACATTACTTCTCTCTGTCGACCACATTAAGACATTCAAATGATAACTATACACAATAATTCATAAATAACATAGAAATGTTATGTACAATAAATACATATTATACTCTGGCAACCAGGAAACTCCCCTAGCTAGAAATGCCACGAACTAGAGAGAAAAGTAAGCAACGAAACCTAAGCACACATATGCAGTATATTTTGGCATTGTAACATGTTATAAACGGTTGATTTCCCCCGCCCCGTAAAAGGAATATGGTTGTTGTGCCTGGCTTAATAACAGTCGAATGATATCATCACAATAACGTTTTGATGGTTGGAAATCAATCAAACCTGCACTGTGGAAAACATAAATCACCTACAGTACATTGTAAAAAAGAATAACATGACATACTATTTAGAGACAACTTATGAATCAATCATGGTTCTCTGGACATAGTTACTTTTTTCTTTAGTTTTACAATAAACATATGGGAATTCTAATGCTAGAGAATCATAGATCAACACAATACATCATTATATTTATATACATTACCGTACACAATATTGTTTCTTAGTATTACTAAATATGTGTTATTTCTCTCTAAGAAGACGTTTCAATGATGAAGCCAATACGTTTCAGATTTCATATTTAGATTGTATGTTAACGGGTAACCATGACTTCATTCCACTTTATGTGACGTGTGCTAGTTAGAAAGTGCATTCTAGTTGCAAAATTAAATGGAAAAGCGAAACAAATCTAACAATCGTTTATCTTATATATTTTATGTATGCAATATAAACAAGACAAATGTCGTTGTACTTTACTCATGTACATCTCATGTACTTTACTCATTACTCATTGGGGCGGCAGGGTAGCCTAGTGGTTAGAGCATTGGACTAGTAACTGAAAGGTTGCAAGTTCAAATCCCCAAGCTGACAAAGTCTGTCATTCTGCTCCTGAACAGGCAGTTAACCCACTGTTCCTAGACTGTCATTGAAAATAAGAATTTGTTCTTAACTGACTCGCCTAGTTAAATAAAAATGAATTACACTGGTGGAAATAATAAAAACAGTTCTGTCACCAATCTTTCAACACCATTCTTAAATTGGCTGTTGTTTACATTTTGCTCGACACACACAGATGCACATCCTGTACAAACACAGAGAAGGTCTGAAGGTCCAAATGCAAACCAGGCCAATCTTCCATCCCCCAGAATGTTGCTGTGATGAGTAGGAGCAGAGAAAGATACACAGAGCAAACTAAAAGCTCCTCTGGGAGGGCCTAGCTAGTGTGGAGGCCAGGGCAACACAGGGCAGCACTGTCCTGTCTTTTAGCCTTACCCTCTCATGTACCAGCCTGTGCATGTGCTTGCCCCTCTCCAGTTGGAAGAAAGAGCCAATAGGTCCATCATGGCTCAGGAAATGGCAAAGGTCGCAATGTTTGTGCTAATATGAATCCAGCACATTTACCATGGTAACACATGGACCCGCAAGTTCAACTTTGATTTGGGAGAAAAAAGTGGACGGAAAAGAAGGATTCCACCAGAGACAGACACAAGTGGAACTACACTCTTAGAAAAAAGGGTTCCTAAAGGGTTCTTCAGCTGTCCCCATAGATAGAAGAACCCTTTTGGGCTCCATGTAGATCCCTCTGTGGAAAGGGGTTTTACCTGGAACCAAAAGCATTCCACCTGGAATCACAAAGGGTTATTAAAGGGTTCTCCTATGGGGACAGCCGAAGAACCCTTTTAGCATCTGAATAGCACCTTTTTTTCTAAGAGTGTAGTGTTGAAAAAAAAGAATACACCAAAATAAAAGCAGTACACATCCAGCAGAGGGCAATCTGGAACATTAGACAGAGAGAGAGAGAAAGGTGTCCCCTGGTAAATGAAGTCTTTGTTGGGGAACTGAATGGGCAGTTAGTTTGGATTGGACGTAGGAGCAGCCGCCACTGCTGCAGCCGCTAGAGACGCAGGTAAACTGTCATGGTTACTGTCGTCAGAATCCTCCTCTTCTGTATCTGTGGGAGGGGAAGAGGACATATGGCACACTTAAAACTTCCTGCTCCAACTTCCTGGTCTCCTGGACCGCTGCATGGCATGCTGGGAAGGGGGAGGGGTTAATGACAATATAGGCTGTGATCCACAGCTAAGGCGAGGCTGACGCAACAACCAATGGTTGCGTGCCACGTTATCGGCATTGACATCGACTGGCAAATTGCTATAACATATGATGTGGTTAGCTGATACTTAAATACCTATCAAGGTGTTATAAAATCTGTCAGGCGTCAGCAACGTCTACGCTCGTGGAGATCTGTCGAAACGACAGGAAAGCTGTAGGTATGTTATGACCCCAAAAATTGTACATGGTCACTTTCGTAACTGAGGTTGGGGGTGATGGTTTTGAGAGTCAGTTGTCAAAGTGTGTTAACAGCTAAATGAGAGCGATTGCGTTTGCTGGGAAGAATCGCTTTGAGTTTCAGAGATAAGTCTGATAACAAAAGAACATGTTATGTATAGAGGGACAATGACAAAGTCCCTGTCAGGCTGGAACAAGACTGTAGATAATGATCATTGAACACACGGTCACCATAGTAACGCGAAGGACAGACTCAGGGGAAGGGATAAAAGAAATCAAGGATAGAAAGAGGTGGCCTTTGAGAGGGAGGAGGTGGTGGAGGACGGCAGGGGTGAGTGAGCGTGTGAGTGAGTGACATTAGACATGTTTCCACAGGAGAGTCAGTCACAGTCCTGTTGCTGTCACATCATCGCCTTAGTCAAATCATTTTTTTTTCTGGATAGAAACTCGAATTGCAGGACGAAACTACAATGTTTTAATGTGATTTTTCCATGCCTTGTCATAACCCGAAACTGCTTGTTTTCTACTCTTCGCTTTAAAAAGAGGAGACGTGTATTTGATTGTGGAAACGTAGCTAAGGTTCGCCCTGAGGGGAAAGTAAATGCTGTTTTACCGTCAGAGGTGTTTTTCTCACTGTCATCATCTGAGCCAGAGTCAGTGTCAGGTGAGTCTAGGTCCTCTGGGACTTCCCCTGGAGTCAAATAAAACACTGTCATCAACCATCACAATGCCCCAGCACAAACCAAGCCAGAGACCACTGTCCACTAGACGCCTCACACATCCCCCAGACAGACAACACTGATTAAACAAAATAGTCACAGAGTATATAAAATACAGACTTATTGAAGAGAATAAGGAAGTGATATGTTCATAGTAGTCACGAATGTTGACACCACTGAGGATATGATAACAGTTTCAAAATGCAATTTCAAAATCAAAATCACATAATTGACCAGCAGAGGGCACTCTTTTACAACAAAATCATCAGGAGAGCAGCCAAGGATTCACCACTACCATTTCTGAAGCAATAGCAACAACAGTTTGAGAGCACCAAGAAGACCACCAGACAAACTGACTCAAACTTACGGTCCACCATATTCTAATCACTACTTGGCACTTTAAGTAGATGCTGTTCACAACTTCTTTAAACCAAGTATTATAAATGGAGAGCATATCTGTAGGAGCATGTAACTGACTGTAAACTAAAACGTACCGTTTTGCACTTGCTGTTTTTTCTCTGTGCTGGTGCTGCTGGTTTCAGGCTCCTTGGGGTCCAAGTGATTCAGCCCCGGTCCCGGTCCTGATGTTGTTGTGGTCCCGACGGCCCCCCCTGGGTCCTTATTCCCTTCCTCCTCTTTGGGCGCTTCCTCCACCACTTCCTTTTTCTCTCCCTCTGCTTGTGTACCTTCCTCATCTCCCTCTTTCTTTTCTTCCTTCTCTTCTGTCGTTCCAGGCTCTGTCTCCTCCTGCGAAGCCTTCTCCTCTGCTTCCCTTTTGGTTTTCTCCTCCAGATCTGTCAGAACAAAAACATATTTTGGATGTGTGAAAGAGCCCTACTCCACCTACTCCCTAACCCACTGAACCCCCAACCAAGCCCTATCCTGCGTAGGGTGTCTAATGTATATCTTAGCTGCTTGGATCTTCTTGGACTGATCATTCCCATAACCCACCTATTTTTTTGTTTTGCTTTACCATTAGCCTCCTGGGTCTCCATTTCTCTCGGTTCTGGTGCACCTCTTTGTTCCAGGACCAAACCCACCCTGACAAGCCCTCCCCTGCCTGGGGCTCTTCTGTACCTTTTGCCTCCTATGTCTTCCACTTCTCATCCTCCTCATTCTGTCTCATACCCTACTCCCCCAACCCACCAACCATGCCAGACCCTTCCCTGTGAGGGGTTGAGGGGCCCGAGCCCCAGTGTACCTTTAGCAGCCTGGGTCTTCCATTTCTCTCTGTTCTGGTGCACCTCTTCGTTCCAGGTGGCCTTGAAGCCCTTATGTTCGATGGTTCCCGGGGAACAGTTGAGTGTTCCGCTGCCCTCTGAGCCTGTGCTGATCACACTGGACCGCTTCCCATCCCCCACTGGAATACTGTTCAGACTGTATACAAAGAGAGACAAAGAATGTCATTCACCTGGCCTGTAACACACACCGTACATACCTACTGGGAATATGGCCACAGCAAACACTTGATTCCACAGTGACTTAAACCACAGAACAGTGGTTGCATACATTGGATATGATCCCTGCGGGAATTGAACCCACTACTGTGGCACACTTCTCTGACTGACCTGTCATACACCAAACAACGGATTGAACTACTGAGAATCTATTGAGATTCTACAGAGGGATTATATTGAACATGTGATTGGACATCACAGCCATGCTTAATGGATGTCTGAACTGAAAAACCTCAATTTGAGACATTGACAAAATGAGGTTTTACAGCCCAGTGATTCTAGTACCACTATAATCACCCTGCGTGTGTATAATGAGCATTATATACATAGACAGATGGACTGGGTTGCAGAGGCTGGGGTAAGAAGAGGAGGTGGACAGATGTGTCTGTTTGCAAACACGATCTGCAAGTGTGTGTCTAGCGGGCAAAGCTGGTTGGAATGACGTCATTACAACCACTTTACAACTAATGTGCGTGTGTGTGTGTTAGTGTGTGTGTGTTTGCGTGTGTGTGTGTGTGTATATGACTGTTTGTGTATGACAGAGAAAGAAAGTGAGGAAGTGTTTAAACCTCTTTATCCAGATATGCCTCGGATAAGGGAGAGAGAGAAAGAGAGAGAGAGAGAGTGAGAGAGAGAGAGAGAGAGAGAGAGAGAGAGAGAGAGAGAGAGAGAGAGAGAGAGAGAGAGTGAGAGAGAGAGAGAGAGAGAGAGAGACAGGGAGAAAGAGACAAATCAGGGGTGAGGAGGAAATTGGAGGGAGGGATGGATGAGCGTTCCAAGTAATGTTTATAATCCTTCTAGTCTGTTGATGATGATGCATGACTTTGTTGATGTAACAGCAGGACAGTTGTTGATCCCAGCTGATGTTGTCAGGCCTTATTTGTGTGTGTGTGGGGATGTGTTTAACTATACTTGAGGGGACCAGAAGTCCCCACAAAAATAGTAAGCAAACAAAAATGTGACCACCTCGGGAGATTTTGTTGGTCCCCACAAGGTCAAATACTATTTCTCTGAGGTTTAGGGTTAAGGTTAGAATTAGTGTTAGAATTAGGTTTAAGGTCAGGTTTAGTAGCTAAGGTTAGTTTTAGGGTTAGATTTAGGAATTAGGGTTAGGTTTCAAATAAAATAAAATTTTATTTGTCACGTGCCGAATACAACAGGTAGACCTTACAGTGAAATGCTTACTTACAAGCCCTTAACCAACAATGCAGTTTTAAGAAAAATAAGTGTTAAGGAAGTATTTACAAAAATAACAAATAACTAAAGAGCAACAATAAAATAACAGTAGCGAGCCTATATACAGTGGGTACCGGTACAGAGTCAATGTGCAGAGGCACAGGTTAGTCAAGGTTATTGAGGTCATATGTACATGTAGATAGAGGTAACTACCCTTGTAGTGCCTTGCGGTCGGCGGCTGAGCAGTTGCCATACCAGGCGGTGATGCAACCAGTCAGGATGCACTTGATGGTGCAGCTGTAGAACTTTTTATGGATCTGATGACCCATGCCAAAAATGTTCAGCCTCCTGAGGGGGAATAGGCCTTGTTGTGCCCTTTTCACGACTGTCTTGGTGTGTTAGGGCCATGATAGTTTGTTGGTGATATGGACACCAAGGAACTTGAAGCTCTCAACTTGCTCCACTACAGCCCCGCTGATGAGAATGGGGGCATGCTCGGCCCTCCTTTTCCTGTAGTCCACGATCATCTCCTTTGTCTTGATCATATTGAGGGAGAGGTTGTTATCCTGGCACCACACTGCCAGGTCTCTGACCTCTTCCCTATAGGCTGTGTCATTGTTGTGTCGTCGGCAAACTTAATGATGGTGTTGGAGTCGTGCTTGGCCATGCAATCCTGGGTAAACAGGGAGTACAGGAGGGGACTGAGCACGCACCCCTGATGGGCCCCCGTGTTGAGGATCAGCGTGGCAGAAGTGTTGTTACCTACACTTACCACCTGGGGGCGGCCCATGCTGAGCTGTAGTCAATGAGTAGCATTCTCACTTAGGTGTTCCTTTTGTCCAGGTGGGAAGGGGCAGTGTGGATTGGAACAGAGATTGCTTCATCTGTGGATCTGCTGGGGCGGTATGCAAATTGGACTGGGTCTAGAGTTTCTGGGATAATTGTGTTGATGTGTTGATGATGACCAGCCTTTCAAAGCACTTCATGGCTACAGGCGTGAGTGCTATGGGTCGGTAATCATTTAGACACGTTACCTTGGTGTTCTTGGGCACAGGGACTATGGTGGTCTGCTTGAAACATGTTGGTATTACAGACTCGTCAGGGAGAGGTTGAAAATGTCAGTGTAGACACTTGCCAGTTGATCAGCGCATGCTCTGAGTACATCTGTCTGGCCCTGCGGCCCTGTGAATGTTGACCTGTTTAAAGGTCTTACTTATATCGGCTACGGAGAGTGTGATCACACAGTCGTCCGGAACAGCTGGTGCTTTCATGCATGCTTCAGTTTTGTTTTCCTCAAAGCGAACATAGGTAGTTTAGCTCATCTGGTAGGCTCGTGTCACTGGTTAGCTCGCGGCTGTGCTTCCCTTTGTAGCCCGTAATTGTTTCCAAGCCCTGCCATATCCGAAGAGCGTCGGAGCCGGTGTAGTAGGATTCAATCTTAGTCCTGTATTGATGCTTTGCCTGTTTGATGGTTCGTTGGCGGGCATAGCGGGATTTTTACAAGTGTCTGGGTTAGACTCCGGCTCCTTGAAAGCGTCATCTCTACCCTTCAGCTCAGTGTGGATGTTGCGTCTAATACATGGCTTCTGGTTGGGGTATGTGCGTACGTCACTGTGGTGAGGATGTCATCGATGCACTTATTAATGAAGCCGGTGATTGATGTGGTGTACTCCTCAATGCCATCGGAAGAATCCCGGAACATATTCAAGTCTGTGCTAGCAAAACAGTCCTGTAGCTTAGCATCTGATTCATCTGACCACTTCCATATTAAGTGAATTACTGTTACTTCTTGCTTTAGATTTTGCTTGTAAGCAAGAATCAGGATAATAGAGTTATGGTCAGATTTGCAAAATGGAGGGCGATGGAGAGCTTTCTACGCATCTCTATGTGTGGAGAAAAGGTGGGGGTATTTTTCCCTCTGGCTGCACATACAATATGCAGATAGAAACGAGGTAAAACGGAGTTAAGTTACCATGCATTAAAGTCCCCGGCCACTAGGAGCGCCGCCTCTGGATGAGCATTTTCTTGTTTGCTTATGTCTTATACAGCTCGTTGAGTGCGGTCTTAGTGCCAGCATCGTTTTGTGGTGGTAATTAGACAGCTATGAAAAATATTAATGAAAAGTCTCTTGGTAAATAGTGTGGTCTACAGCTTATCATGAGATATTTTACCTCAGGCAAACAAATCCTAGAGACTTCCTTAATATTAGATTTCGTGCACCTGCTGTTATTGACAAATAGACACAGACCTCCACCCCTTGTCTTACCGGAGGCAGCTGTTCTATCTTGCCAATGGACCAAAAACCCAGCCAGCTGTATGTTATCCATGTCGTCGTTCATCCACGACTCGGTGAAACATAAGATATAGTTTATAATGTCTCTTTGTTAGGATAGTCTTGATCGGAGCTCATCCAGTGTTTTATCCAATTATTGTACGTTAGATAATAGTACGGAAGGTAGAGGCGGGTTACCCACTTGCTGTCGGATTCTAACATTGCACCGCGACCTACGTCCCCTATATCTCCATTTGTTCTTCATGCGAATAGGATTTATGCCCTGTCCGGTGTCGGAAGCAAATCCTTCCTGTCCGACTCGTTAACAAAACATCTTCGTCCAGTACGAGGTGAGTCACTGTTCTGATATCCAGAAGCTCTTTTTGGTCATAAGAGACGGCGGCAGAAACATTATGTTCAAAATAAGTTACAAATAACTTTTAAAAAACACACACAATAGCACAATTGGTCAGGAGCTTGTAAAACGGCAGCCATTTCCTCCACCGCCAATAGAAAATGTTCTTCCGGGTTAGGGTTAAGGTTGGGTTTTCGAGTTAAGGTTAGGGTCAAGGTTAGGGTAAGGATATGGGTTAGGGGTTTGGGAAAATAAGATTTTGAATGGGATTGAATTGTGAGTCCCCACAAGGTTAGTTGTACAAGACTGTGTGTGTGTGTGTGTGTGTGTGTGTGTGTGTGTGTGTGTGTGTGTGTGTGTGTGTGTGTGTGTGTGTGTGTGTGTGTGCGCAAGCAAGTGTGAAAGAACATTTGTGTTATTGTCTAATCAAATCAAAGTACAATGAAATGCTTACTTGCCAGCTCTCCTCTCAGTACAGCAACTAAAAAGAAATATAAAGAAATATGAAATAAAAAATCTAGTAAGAAAGATAACACAAGGCATCCAGTAAAAAAGAAGAGGCACATAAAGAAATATAAGTCATTATATGAGTTATTTACACGTGTGCCTGAACACGCGTGTTAAAACTGATCCTCATGTCTTTAGAGCCTATGGAAATGTTCAGAGCTGACCTGGGCTAAGTATCAGGCCCATCAAAGGACACTGGTGATAATGTTAAAGGTCCAGTGCAGCTGTTTTTGTTTTCAATTAAAATGGTTAAAAAAAAATCAAAAGTAGCTTCTTAGCTAAGAGCAATTTCTCAAGCAAGAATTTTGCTATGACTGTCTGGGAGTTGTCTCAGTGGGGAGGGTAAAACTTCAAACTAGCTTTTATTGGCAGAGCGCTTTGGAACTTTATTTCTTTGGGGCGGCAGGTAGCCTAGTGGTTAGAGCATTGGGCCCGTAACTAAAAGGTTGCTGGATCAAATCCCTGAGCTGACAAGGTCATTCTGCCCTTGAACAAAGCAGTTAAACCACTCTTCGCCAATAGACAATCATTGTAAATAAGAATTTGTTCTTAACTGACATGCCTAGTTAAATAAAAGCTCAAATTATTGCTCTATTAACACATTAACATCCTGGTAATGTCACCAGGCGGGCCATAACTCTATCCCACAAAAACAGGAAGAGATTTCAGGCTGTCTTTTCAAACAGGTCTTACACTAAAAGAGCATTATTATCATATTCACAATTTAACAGTATTATTCCAACCACATAGTGTGGCTAGTTTATTAGGTACACAACACGTTCACGAAAATGGATCGCATCCAGTTATTGTTCGATTGAACATTAGAACGGGCAAACGAGTGACCTAAGCAACTTTGAGCGTGGTAAGATCATCGGTGCCAGGCACGCCAGATCCAGTATCTCAGAAACGGACGCCCTCCTGGGCATTTCAGATAGGTGTACCTATTAAACTGGCCGGTGGTGTCTATAAAACAGAGACAAATTATGTTTTGGACTGCACTGGGCCTTTAAGAGCTGATCTGGACTCAGTATGAAGCTCATCAGTGTGTGAATAAATTGCACAATGTAGTGTTTGCATGATAAAAACTACAGCAACATGGTCCATAATGGATGACCATTAAAGAGCAGAATAAAGGGAATAAAGAGAATGGAGAGATTACTAAGTGTTACAATCAGCCTGTACCCTTCAACCACCAGACACTGGCTGTCAACTAGGCACCATGGACGTATTATCCCAGACCATTTACTCTATTCTAACTGACAACACTGTCTGTTGACTCTTAGTGTGTCTCACTCAGACTGACTAAAACAGAGACGAAAAGGAGTCATTCATTCCAGGAAACTACAGCTAATGTATACAGCCATAGGACTACTAGTGTATCTTTGCATGACGAGAAGTATTTTCGCGCACGCGCACGCACACACACACACACAGCCATACGTGACAGAGACCAGTCAGTGGAGACACAGCCATAGAGCCTCGGGCAGGAAATTAGATTATAATTACTCATACCAGCTGACATGTTGTTCAGCTTCATTTAGTTATCATTAGACAGACGACTGGAGGACCCCCGGCTTGTTATTTTTAGAGCATCACTGCGTCCACATCCCAAATAGCACCTTATTCCCTACATAGTGCATTACTTTTTTTACCAGGGCCCATAGGGCTCAGATCAAAAGTAGTGCACTACACAGTATGTAGGGAATCGAGTAGAATTTGGGATGCAACCTGTATCTGAAGAACAGCCCAGTCTCTGATGTGTCAATGTATGTTTCTCCATGTTTATTTCATCTCCCTAGGAGTCATATAAAGGATGAGATTTTAAATTATGTTACAGATTCGCCAAGACATTTGATGAGCATGTCATCTTCACATCTGTCTGCTTGGTTGCACTCTAGATAACATTAGTACGATTCACCTGCAGTATATCATCATCACTCACTAGACCAATCAATACACGTGATGCACAGGGTAAATATGAAGGGTTTGATTCCAAAACATAATAAACACACATTTTTTACGTTTGCAATTTTTTTTTTTTCTGAAATAAATGTACATGGGTCCCTTTCAGTGTGTATGAGTTATGGCTGTTGTCATGCTTTAAAACGTTTACTTTAGATGTGATTTAGAATGTGTTTTTTTTTGCAAAACATGATATCCAACACAGTTTCTGACCAAAATGTGCTACATTCAGTACCATCTGTTTAAAGTTTCATGAGAGTTGGGACATTGAGGTTTCTGCATTATTATGCATTTACACGACACTACAACCACAGATAGAACAATGAGACAGATATTTCACCAGATGTATAAATGTGAAGCATCTGGTTGGTGTTTCCACTCACTTCCAAATATGGTGGTGAGAAGAAACCCAGTGGCCGGCAGTGGCTGTGCGAGAAGACGGAGCAAGATGGATTTTGGCCAACATTCTGCTAGTTTTCTCATCAATGAAACATTTGATCTCAATACAGTTTTCTGTTTCCAAAATTAAAATCTGCTACGAACAGTAGACTAAGTTTTGTGGACTTTACCCTTCAGCAAAGTTTCTAAAAGTTGCACTGTTTAGAGGGAGTGCAAGGGCGAATTTAGTTATTCCACACGTGCACTTCACAGAGTAAACATTCCCTAATGGAAATATGCAAATACATGCTAGAACGGCCAATAGGCTCTCGCTAGCTTGTGCTTGGCTCTGCCCACCTCCTTGTTATGCCCACTATGATTAATTTGCTCCCATTGGAAACGACAGGCTGGGGTCTATCTTGGGTTGGTTATGAAAATCTTTGCTACCACATTACAGTATATGGCAGCCATGTTAGCTCCCATTAACAGAATGAGCATTATGATGCATTTAGCCTACATGACAGTTACAAATTCTAGTTGCTTAAATGTCCCAAAAAGAAAACACACATTATTCACCCTCTGGATACAATATATCGGCTATGTGATAGACACAATACAGTTGAAACAAATAGATTATTTTTATATTTATTTCTGTGATAATTGATCATTTATTACACGTAACTGTTTAAAACCCAATCTGGATATCTTTTCTATTGGAGCTCTGCTGTATAACATTTATTTACCTCCGGATACATACCGTTTATTTATCTCTGGAGACATAGAGTTTATTTTTCTCTGGATACATATCGTTTATTTATCTCTGGATACATAGCGTTTATTTATCTCTGGAGACATAGCGTTTATTTATCTCTGGATACATAGCGTTTATTTACCTCTGGATACATAGCGTTTATTTACCTCTGGATACATAGCGTTTATTTACCTCTGGATACATAGTGTTTATTTACCTCTGGATACATAGCGTTTATTTACCTCTGGATACATAGCATTTATTTACCTCTGGATACATAGCATTTATTTACCTCTGGATACATAGCTTTTATTTACCTCTGGATACATAGCGTTTATTTACCTCTGGATACATAACGTTTTGCCACAAAACATGATTATTTGTCTCTCTAAAATAAAATTACCTTGCAATATCTTTGAAACAAAATCACCGTTGACTTCTCTCTAGCCCATGTCATGGTAAGATGAACAAATAATAGCTCTATCTGTTTCACAAGATGTGTGTTCACGTTCATTTACAAACATTTCAAGAAATTGATATATCACATTTTGGAATGTGTGTGTACAGTATGTGTGAGTGCGTGTGTGTGCATGCATGCGTGTGTGTGTGTGTAATAAGGTCAGTGTGTTGACAATGTCACCTGGAGCGTCTGAACCCAGCCAGGCCGGAACGAGACGCCTCGTCGATCAGTGGCGTCACAATCTTCTCTGTCATGTCTGAGAGGACTGTGAATGTGGGCTCCACGATGAAATCAATAAATCCTGAGGGAATGAGAGACATATAGAACCACTGAGATCTATCAATCTATCTATCTATCTATCTATCTATCTATCTATCTATCTATCTATCTATCTATCTATCTATCTATCTATCTATCTACAGTATCTATCTATCTATCTATCTATCTATCTATCTATCTATCTATCTATCTATCTATCTATCTATCTATCTATCTATCTATCTATCTATCTATCTACAGTATCTATCTATGTATGTATGTATGTATGTATGTATGTATGTATGTATGTATGTATGTATGTATGTATGTATGTATGTATGTATGTATGTATGTATGTATGTATGTATGTATGTATCTATGTATCTTTCTATCTATCTATCTATGTATGTACAGTATGTATGTACAGTATGTATGTATGTATGTATGTATGTATGTATGTATGTATGTATGTATCTATCTATCTATCTATCTATCTATCTATCTATCTATCTATCTATCTATCTATCTATCTATCTATCTATCTATGTATGTATACACTGACTCACCAATTTGAGACTGGGCCACCATGGTTGACTTTCGGTCACACAGAGGAGAGAAGGGCAGGCCCAGCTCTGCTTCTTTATCCCCCTGAGAACACAACATGACAACAGTGAACAGAGTCTTTATGTATGGAGGAATGAAGCCCCTCACAGCATAAGTGTACTTCATACCAAAGAGATTGGGTAGAGGTATGCTTTCCACAATTCCAGTAAGTTTCCCAAAATTAACAGGTTTTCCAGAAATCCCTGTTGGAAGATTTCCGGAGTCAGAAGGGAATAAGCAGTGAATCCGGAATTCTCTTACCATTACTTCTGGAAAACTTGGTAATTTTGGGGAACTTTGCAACCCTAAGTAGAGGGTATTTATTACTGGCCTCAGCAGTGAAAAAACAACAACTTCTACCTCCCAGTACTGTTATCTTCCCCTAAAAATCAACCTTGTCAGTTGGGCTGAACAGAACAACATCAAAGGAGCCAATTTAAGAAAAGGAAATCTATGTATGGTAAAAAAATAAATATTGGTATGTCCTGGTCATTCATTATACTTGACATTTCTATTAATATGATTAGTGGAGCAGCACCTGGGAATGAACTGATTACATTTCACCATGGCTTCGTTCCAAATAGCACCCTCCTGTTCCCTATGGAGTGCACTACTTTTGATCAGAGGCCTATGGGACGCAGCATTTTTTCAAATTATAGAAAGAGACCACATTCTACCGGCTAATTTCATTTTCACAGAACAGAGTGTGGTGTTAATTAGCATGTAATGGTAATGGGGAGGATATCCCTACTTTAAAATCACACCTAATAGAAAATTGGGATCGGATTCTCTGTTGGTTGACTCTGGGTAAATTTCTTCATGCCCTTGTTAATATCCAATGCAATTTTATAATGTATTCCATTTTTTAAAATATATTTAGAATTTTCAAGAACAGCTATATTACTCATTGTCACTTTATATTCATAATGATGACAGATGTAATTTATGCAATTCATAAAGAGTAATATCCTCCTTTTGTTTAAAGAAATTGGATCCTTGTGAAATACCTTGTGAAATTACTGTCCAATATCTCTTATAAATAATGACTCGACAATGTGACATTCAGAAGTGCAGATTTTTCACGTTTCACTATTTGGAGATCTGCTTCTTGTCTTGCGAGAGGAGTGGTAGTCTAGTATCAGATTCATGGGATTAGTGTTGAGCAAGGAAGGAATGAAAACCAGTCTGATTAGGATTAAAATAGTGGGATCATCACACTGTTTTATTTGGGAAGGTAGTAGGATTAGGAAGATGCCAGCACTACGTATCAGACTTGGTACACTGGACCTTGTCCCACAACTATCTGACCAGGGTCCACATTCATGAAGTATCTCAGAGTAGGAGTGCTGATCTTGGATCAGGTACCTCTGATCTATATCAGCATTCTTAATGGTGCCCAAGTGGTGGTTAGGATTTAGGGTGACGTTTTAGGTGTTACGGGTCAGGGGTTAGAGATCTGGGTTAAGGGGTTAGTATAGACTGACCTGTCTGAAAAACTCTTCCAGGAGTGATGTGGTCCACCTGTGGTGCAGGTCCCAGTTCTTGGCCGGGTGGCTGATGTCAGCTGTGTGCAAAATCAGTGATAAGGCCTTGGGCTTGAGAATCCTACAAAGGAAAACAGTGTAGAGCAAATTAAATCAAATCAAACTTTGTCACATGCGCCAAATACAACAGACCTTACCGTGAAATGCTTACTTACAAGCCCTTAACCAACAATGCAGTTCAAGAAAGGGTTTAAGAAAATATTTACCAAATACACAAAGTAAAAAACAATAAAAGTAACACAATAAAATAACAATAACTAGGCCATAGACAGGGGGTACCAGTACCGAGTCAAAGTGCAGGGATACAGGTTAGTCAAGGTAATTTGTACATGTAGGTAAGGATAAAGTGACTATGCATAGATAATAAACAGCGAGTAGCAGCAGTGTAAAAACAAATGTGGGGGTCAATGTAAATAATCCGGGTGGCCATTTGATGAATTGTTCAGCAGTGTTATGGCTTGGGGGTAGAAGCTGTTAAAGAGCCTTTTGGTCCTAGACTTGGCGCTCCAGTACTGCTTGCCGTGCGGTAGCAGAGAGAACAGTCTTTGACTTGGGTGACTGGAGTCTTTGACCATTTTTTGGACTTTCCTCTAGTATATAGGTCCTGGATGGCAGAAAGCTTGGCCCCAGTGATGCAGTGGGCCGCAGTCATGGGTGAACAGGGAGTACAGGAAGGGACTAAGCACGCACCCCTGAGGGGCCCCAGTGTTGAGGATCAGTGTGGCAGACCTGTTGTTGCCTACCCTTACCACCTGGGGGCGGCCCATTAGGAAGTCCAGGATCCAGTTGCAGAGGGAGGTGTTTAGTCCCAGGGTCTTTAGCTTAGTGATACGCTTTGTGGGCGCTATGGTGTTGAACGCTGAGCTGTAGTCAATGAATAGCATTCTCCCATAGGTGTTCCTTTTGTCCAGGTTAGAAAGGGCAGTGTGGAGTGCAATTGAGATTACATCATCTGTTGGCACGGTATGCAAATTGGAGTGCATCTAGGGTATTCGGGATGATGCTGTTGATGTGAGCCATAACCAGCCTTTCAAAGCGCTTCATGGCTCCCGATGTAAGTGCTAACGGTAATAATTTAGGCAGGTTACCTTCACTTCCTTGGGCACAGGGACTGTGGTGGTCTGCTTGAAACATATAGGTATTACAAACTTCGTCAGGGAGAGGTTGAAAATGTCAATGAAGACACTTGCCAGTTGGTCCACGTATGCTTTGAGTACATGTCCTGGTAATAAGTCTGGCCCCGCGGCTTTGTGAATGTTGACCTGTTTAAAGGTCTTGCTCACATTGGCTGCCGAGAGCGCTATCACACAGTCATCCGGAACAGCTGGTGCTATCATGCATGTTTCAGTGTTGCCTGCCTCAGGGCATTTAGCTTGTCTGGTAGGCTTGCATTACTGGGCAGCTCGCAGCTGGGCTTCCCTCTGTAGTCCGTAATAGTTTTCAAGCCCTGCCACATCTGACGAGCATCAGAGCTGGTGTAGTAGGATTCAATCTTAATCCTGTATTGACGCTTTGCCTGCTTGATGGTTCGTCGGAGGGCGTAGCGCGATTTTTTACAAGTGTCTGGATTAATGTTCCGTTAGCTCGATGCGGATGTTGCCTGTAATCCATAGCTTCTGGTTGGGATATGTACGTACGGTCACTGTGGGGACGACGTCATCGATGACTGAGTTGGTATACTCCTCAATGCCATTGGATGAATCCTGGAACATATTCCTGTCTGTGCTAGCAAAACGGTCTTATAGCATCCGTGTCATCTGACCATTTTCGTATTGAGCGAGTCACTGGTACTTCCTGCTTTAGTTTTCGCTTGTAAGCAGGAATCAGGAGGATAGAATTATGGTCAGATTTGCCAAATGGAGGGCGAGGGAGTACTTTGTATGCGTCTCTGTGTGTGTAGTAAAGGTGGTCTAGAGGTTTTTTTCCTCTGGTTGTACATGTGACATGCAGATACAAATGAGGTCAAATGGATTTAAGTTGGCCTGCATTAAAGTCTCCAGCATCGGTTTGTGGTGGAAAATAGACGGCTCCGAATAATATAGATGAGAACTCTCTTGGTAGATAGTGTTGTCTACAGCTTATCATAAGGTACCCTACCTCAGGCGAGCAATACCTTGAGACCTCTTTAATATTAGACATCGCGCACCAGCTGTTATTGACAAATAGACACACACCCCCGCTCCTCATCTTACCAGACGTAGCTTCTCTGTCCTGCCGGTGCATGGAAAATCCCGCCAGCTCTATATTATCCGCGTAGTCGTTCAGCCACGACTCGATGAAACATAAGATATTACAGTTTTTATTTTCCTGTTGGTAGGATAGTCTTGATCGTATATCATCCATTTTGTTTTCCAGTGATTGCACATTGGCCAATAGAACGGATGGTAGTGGAGGTTTACTCACTCTTGTATGAATTCTCAGAAGGCAGCCCGACCTCTGCCCACTTTTCCCCCGTCTTTTCTTCACGCAAATGACTGGGATTTGGGCCCGTTCACATCGGACTCGTTAAAGAAATGCTCTTCGTCCAGTTCAAGGTGAGTAATCGTTGTTCTGATGTCCAGAAGTTATTTTTGACATAAGAGATGGTAGCAGCAACATTATGTACAAAATAAGTAACAAACAACGCAAAAAAACTAACAGAATAGCACAGTTGGTTAGGAGCCCGTAAAACGGCAGCCATCCCTTCCGGCGTCATTCTTTTAACCAAGCAGAGATGCAGAGAAGATTGCAAGGAACAAGTCCAGAGAGACTATAACAGAAGTCAACAGAAGTCTAAGAAAACAACAAACATGTCTCAGCAATATTGGTCTTTTGGATATTTGATCAGAGAGACAGCAGCTTGGGGTTATTGTATTTTTGGTATCAATTAGTGCATTTATGGTAGGGCAGGCTATGGTTTAGGACAAATGTGTGGGGAGTAATCTGAACTGGCACTATAGTCTACTATAGTGTACAGGATGCTATTTTAAATATATTGGTCTATATAATTATAGAGCTAAATAAGAGTCACTCACGCCTCTGGCTGCTGGAGGAAGTTCTTCATGGCCTTGATCTGTTGGAAGTGACAGGACATGTCCGTGGCCAGGACCATTTCTACCACCAGCGCCCGTAGCTCTCTATGAGAGGGGGAGACATACAGACATTTTAGAGAGAGGATCAGACAGACAGACAGACAGACAGATGGACAGACTTGGTAGAGGTAGATAAAAGAGAGGATCAGACAGACAGGTTACAGAGAGGAGAGGAGCAGACAGACAGGTTAAAGGTAGGTTAGAGAGGGGAGTGGACAGACAGACAGGTTAGAGGTAGCTTAGAGAGAGGAGCAGACAGACAGGTTAGAGGTAGGTTAGAGAGAGGAGCGGACAGACAGGTTAGAGGTAGGTTAGAGAGAGGAGCAGACAGACAGGTTAGAGGTAGGTTAGAGAGAGGAGCAGACATACAGGTTAGAGGTAGCTTAGAGAGAGGAGCAGACAGACAGGTTAGAGGTAGCTTAGAGAGAGGAGCAGACAGACAGGTTAGAGGTAGCTTAGAGAGACGAGCAGACATACAGGTTAGAGGTAGCTTAGAGAGAGGAGCAGACAGACAGGTTAGAGGTAGGTTAGAGAGAGGAGCAGACAGACAGGTTAGAGGTAGGTTAGAGAGAGGAGTGGACAGACAGGTTAGAGGTAGGTTAGAGAGAGGATGAGGCAGACAGGTTAGAGGTAGGTTAGAGAGAGGAGTGGACAGACAGGTTAGAGGTAGGTTAGAGAGAGGAGTGGACAGACAGGTTAGAGGTAGGTTAGAGAGAGGATGAGGCAGACAGGTTAGAGGTAGGTTAGAGAGAGGAGTGGACAGAGAGGTTAGAGGTAGGTTAGAGAGAGGAGTGGACAGACAGTTTAGAGGTAGGTTAGAGAGAGGATGAGGCAGACAGGTTAGAGGTAGGTTCGAGAGAGGAGCGGACAGACAGGTTAGAGGTAGGTTAGAGAGAGGAGTGGACAGACAGGTTAGAGGTAGGTTAGAGAGAGGAGCAGGCCGTGTCTGTGGCCAACACCATCTCAACCACCCAGGCACGTACACAGATAATGCTCTACATGTGCAGAGCACCTGCCCCTTTGCACTTCCAGTCTCCAAAGTGCTCTTTTGTATGTTGGTATAATTTCCCCAAAACAATTTTGTCGTTGTTTTTCTGATCTGAACCCGCTGCCTGCAAGTCGTCATTAAATGATTCCCCTGTGGCCCCCGGTCGAGTTCAGTGTACAGCTAGCTACATTCTTACAACCTAAAAGGGTTTGGGTCGAGATAGAACACTTTTGGTTCCAGGTAGAACCCTTTTGGGTTCCATGTAGAACCCTCTGTGTAAAGGGTTCTACATGGAGCCCAAAATAGTTCTACCTGCAACCAAAATGGGTTCTCCTATGGGGACAGCCAAAGAACATTTTTGGAACCCTTTTTTTCTAAGAGTGTACCTAGCTAGTTTGAATATCAATACCACTGCCACAGCAGCATAATTGAGCAGTTTAACAACGTGAGTGACCTGCTAACATGCTGATTTACATAATCAAATCCAGTCTGGTTGGCTGATAGGCTTACGTGCAGCAGAGACACAGAAGGAGAGAAGAGGCTGCATCACCAACCCTCAGACTCAACTCCATCCCTTCAGCCGGGATAGATGTGTCAGGGAGGGAAGGAGCAACACAGGTCGTCTTTAGCTAGCTAGCCACCATATAATGATAGCGTACTAAAATAACCAAACCAAGCCACTTGCCAGTCAGCCATATGTCATGAATATGAAATAGTGTATGTTCATCGTCATCATAATGTTTTATGACAATAAATGATTTGCAAAACAAAATAGACATTTGAATTATGTTAAGCAAAGCATGTAGCTAGTAGATCTGTGTTACATGACTATAGAGTTATTATGAAATATGTAATTACTTTTAAATGACATAATTATGAAATTAAACTATGAAGTTAAAAGATTAGGGATATTAGATTGTGAAGTTATTATTTAAGAGCATTGGTGATAAATCAAAATCTGTAAAAAAAAAAGAAGGCTAATCTAGTAATCTAGCTAGCTAGCCATTTTGTTAACTGTAGCATATGGTAGCCTAATTAGTCCGCTTGCTAACATTATCAGTCATCATCAGTGATCACCATGCTTTCTTTACTGGCTTATTTAGAGAATGGTAGGCTATAGTAAAGCAATATAGGTTATAGTAATTGTTGGCTACAGTATTTCTCACAATATTCTATTCCTTTGCTCTCATTACTATCCTATTTAGAGATAGTGTAGAGCAGAATATATATTCCTGAAGTGATCTCCAACCTCCCTGCTCCTCAAAACTTCTTCCAAGGGATCAAATCTTCAGACAGTATAGGATGTACATGATAGAGGCAAGAAATGGTGTTGGGTTGGAAATAGTACTGGTAGGCTATAGTATTTCTTACAATCTTCTATTTTGACTGGAATTCTGTTGGTTATTGTTAATAAGGGCAACCTTCAATGCAGTCCAAAATAGTTTTGCAAAATACTTTACTGATCAGATTGTGCTGCTTTACCCTCTTCTCAATGACACACATAAAGCATGTTAACCACATCTTAGCAAATGATACAACAATAACGTCTATTTTGCCAATTGCTTTTATGTAATCAAATAATCAAGCAAAAAATGTCTCAACAAGTCTCTGACCGCGGTTGTGGGAGTTGTGCCCTTTTTTGTTTGTTTGAGCACATGCCACCCAAAAGGTATGTGCACGGCCTTGCTACCACCAGGGTCCAGAACTCTCTGAGTCTCGCCTACCTCCAGTCGTCTTTGGACAGGTTGAGGAGGATGTTCATCTCGTCATCGTCCTGTAGGAGGCGGTAGGCAGCACTCACATGGTGGTTCTCCAGAACTGCACGGTCATTATACAAGATGGCTGTGCCTGACCTGAGACAACACAGTTAGGAGAGGGTAAACCATAGAAATAGGGAAAGTCCGTTCTAGTAATTATATTTCAATGTGTTAAATACAAAGCCCCTGCTCTAATCCGATACATGGTTTATTATCATCACATTTGAGTTGATCTATATGGTACTTGTAGCACTGTAGCTTATATTGACCTGTTTTGCAATAAAACTCATATCTAAAGAAATGTCAGAGAGTTTTGCGATGAATTAGAACTTGTTGTGCTTTGAGGATTAGGCTCAACAATGGTCGCCGTCACGAGGCAGAGGAGGAATTAGAATAGAACTGCCATTCACGGTTTTTAATCATCCCCTCTCTAAATGCATAACAATGAGGTCCCATCCCTGTTTCGCTGCCCCAGTCTGTTGTCTCTCCCCTTACTGAGTGCTATTTTTCTGCCTGTGTTACGGCTGTCATAGTATATTACCTGGTCTGGATATGGAAGTTGTTTGTGGTCCCTGTGTGTTCGTAATCATGGACCGCAGCAGCAAAGATCATGGCAAAGATCTCCAGCTCAGTCAGCCAGTTCTAGAGACGAGAGAGAGAAAGAGAGAGAAAGAGAGAGAGAGAGAGAGAGAGAGAGAGAGAGAGAGAGGATACAATTTGTAGAACAAGGAACACAAGAGGTGATTTAGAGGAGAACAAACACCTCGAGGAAAAGCATTTCAGAAGCTGATGCTGATGCATTGTAACGTTAATCATAAGTGACATGTTCACGTCGCCTGCTTGCCACACACCTTAGAAAAACAAATCTATGTAAGCTTCACAATCTTCCCCCAGTCAATACATAAAACCAGACTAAACAGTTTTTACTCTTCGAAGGGATACTTCAGGATTTTGGCAATTAGCTCAATGACTGGAAGTCTGTGGGTGTTCACTAGCAGGCTAGCAGTTACTCATAGACATCCAGTCATTGTGCTAACGTTACTTAGCATTGGCTTGCGAAAGGGCATCATTGCCAAAATCCCAAAGTATCCCTTTAATTGAATATTGAATATGTTTGCATATAGAGGCATCAGAGGAAGCTGGTAGAAGGAGCTATAGGAGGACAGGCTCATTGTAATGGATGGAATGGAATAAATGGAACGGTATCAAACGCATCAAACATACAGAAACCACGTTTGACTCCATTCCATTAACTCCATTCCTGCCATTGAAATGAGCCTGTCCTCCTACATTATTCGATATCTAATGTCATAAATTAAATTGAGTACTTATTAAAGTTCCCTTCCCACAAAGCAACATTTTCTTCTAGGCTGTCCTGGTTCTGTAATACAAGACGAATATTAGATTTGTTTCTCTCCCTGACTGTTTCCATTACTCCAAAATGTATGTTGAACAGAAGTAACAGTAGCAGTAATGTTGTTATATTTCTGTGATGAAATAGATTTTTTTTTAAAGGTTAGGGACGGGCTGGAGAATTGTAGTCACTCTCAGATTCATAAGGAAGATCTCAATGTCAAACTCCTTGCTTCCCCTCTCCTCGTCTCCTTCTCAAAACCCATTAGATGAGAAAGCCAGAGGTCCCTCCCATTTGACCTTCTCCCCCAATGGGTTTTCAGAAGAAGAGGAGGAGAGAGGATGCAAGGAGTATGTCATTTAGATTTTCCCATAGACAGAGCCATGGATGCAAGGACTGACCATCCAAAATATCCAAATAATAGTTTTAACACTAGAACCGCTAAAGCATTCATTTTGACAACTCATTAAATCATGCATTTATCAACCCCCATCCATCCTTGACTTTTCCAAAATAAGTCTATATAACACACGGCCCTTATTAGAATCGTAATATTATAAACAGAACAGAACCTCTACAGACACTAGGGCCTGCTCCACTCATTCTCCCAAAAGTAGCCAGTTCATAATCACCCTGATAATTGCCTAGAAACTGAACCTCGACGATACCCAAATGAATTTCACACATGAAACTACAGATTAAATAAATGAAGTAAAGTATGATGGGGGAGAAAGGGGGGGAATGGGTGAGTTGATGTGCGAGGATAAGTGGAGAATCCATAATTATGTAATCACCAATTATGAATGAAGAAAAGGGTGGGCCATTCTATTGTGTTGGTCTATTCAAATTATAATCTCAAAATGATATGTACCCTCTATCAGTCCACCAAATCCAAGCAGTCTTATCAGTCTACTTCAACCTACTTGTAGTACACAGTGAGAGCCTGCATAATTTACAATGGTAAGAAGACCAAGATGAATGGATGCACATGCTGCATTAGCGCTGCTACAATAGCTGAATGAAAACGACTCAGATGGTGGGGAATAAATTCATCATAACATGATGATTATTCTTCTGATTCTGTGCCTCAGCCTAAACCTACACCCCGGAGGCCTAAAAAAAGCCAGAACTGTACGTTGCGCCACCACCAAATGAAACAGTGAGACAGGAAGGATGGGAAGGCACCATTTGGGGAAAAGATCCAAATCGCACAGCAGGTGAGCGAGTGTTGGAAAATGTGGTGATGAGGCTTGTGGAACCTTACGTTGGCAAGGGGAGAAATGTCACCTTGGACAATTTCTTCACTTCACTGTCATGTAGCAAATACAAACAAGCCTAGTCGCCACCATGAACAAAGCGAGACGGGAGCTCCCTCTTCAAAACAAGGCACCGGCACAGCCGTTGTACTCCTAAAACGGCGGTGAAGAATGACAAGACAACACTCACACTATACCAATGCAAAGCAAGAAAGAATGTTTCTGTCAGGCTCACCATGCATCCGACAATTGCAATCGACAGGGACACAATAAAGCGAAAAACGGATCATATTTTGCACTACAACCAAAGGTATGGCAATATTACATAATATGCATCGCCTTCGGCCAATATGCTGTAGATAAACTTATGCAGTGCATTATGCACTTCTGTATAACACGTTGTTTTCCCTATGGGAAAATAATCCTAATGTTGTCTACTCTATTTTGTTTCATAAGTAGGTGGGGATGTTTTGGATCAGATGGCACCCTGGCCCGTTGCGGCGTTTTACAACATGCTTGATTTAGCTGTTATCAACACACACTTCAGCATGAGTCTAGCATACGGGCTACATGAGAGATATATGAGCGCCATGGCAGCAACAAAGATTCAAAGATTCCACGCGAGCCTTTGCGTGAGGCAAGATGCAGAAAGAACAGACACCAAGACACCCGTGTCACCTACAAGCGATGTGTTTGTTTGAAGTGTGTCAAGAAAGTGAAAGTGGCAAAGATTTGTGTTGACTGTTAGGACAAGGGATAACCGCTAAATGTAATCCAACTAATGCCATTGCGTGAAAACACAGACCATTTAAGCACAAGCTGTCATATCGAAATTTATGTTCGTTATAATATTATTTGGGCTGATTTGAACTATTTATCAAGCACACTTGACCCTTATGATGATGTTTAGGCTACTGTTTTCATCATTTGACCACGCATTTTGCTGACCTGGCATGGGTCTTTGTGGTTGGGGTATTTTGTAAATAAAAATACATACAGTATATATAAAAAGAAACTGTTACCATGTTCCAACACATATGGTTTCTGTTTCATAGTTGTCACAAAGGCACTCCACAAATACTATTTATTTAACAGTTTCATTTTTGTGTTTATTTTTATTTTACAGTAACATAGACTAATGTTATTTGAATTGGGGAAAAAAATGCATTCTAATGTTACCTAACACCTTCATGAACCCAACCAAATTATTATTTGAAGGATAGCATATGAAATGTATTAATTACACTTAGCAGGGGGTTCCTCTGAGGCCCAGCGGTTCTAATGTTAACCATGCTTTGAGGCTATATAGTGTTTGTTTACATTTACTTTGCTAACAAACATTGGAGTAAAACAAACTTCGATTTTGGATTTTGACTGGGTACATTTTTAGGTTATAATCTTCAATAATCAATAAGTATTTATTAAAAGTAAAAAATGATGTAGCAACTGCTGATTGCCCCTTTATCCTTCTTGTAAACTACAATTACTCTTCTCTTCTTACACTGTCCTTCATAGCTTTATTAACTCACACTTGCTTTTACATGATTACATGCCTTAATATGCAGGCTCTATGCAGTAAAAGTTTATTTTACGGCATTTGTTGGCAATTTGAAATGAGTTTATGACAGAGACAGAGGCTTTATGGTTATTATGAATGTGCTGCATCCACATTTTGATAACAGTGATGATTCCAGCACCTCATAAACCCTGCTGACAGTTTTACAGGCTTTCCTGTGGACTTAAAGGTGTCAGAGAGAGAGCTCCAAAAACCAAGCTGTCATTTCGGGCACCCAGCCAGGCTATGGCTCCTTCCCAAATGACACCATATTCCCTTTGTAGTGCACTACTTTTTACAAGGGCACATAGGACTCTGGTTAAAAGTATTGCACGACAGTATGTAAGGAATAGGGCACCATTTGGGACAAAATCTATGCCACCCCTGAGTGGGGATATACTAAAAAACAAATATGCTTTTGCCAGCACATTGATTGGACCAATGAGGATCCAATGGGGCAATGTGTAAGCGGCACATTTGGAATCAAACCAATGGGAATCCAACCGCTACAAGGGTGACTATGACATATTTCACGGATCATAACCCTTGCCCCTCACATCATCATTCATACATCCACACATCATCAGCCATGAATCATCCGAAAGAACATGAAACAGTTACATATCACTGGGTGGTTAATGACAGGGTAGCAGGGAGGTGACAGAAATGAATACCCAACAGTCAGGAGAGATTAACTCAGGACCAGGATCAATGAAGTCTCAGTGGGGAGCATATGATGAGGTCAGAGAGAGAGCGAGGCGGGGAGAGAGAAAGCAACAACTTCCTGGACAAAACGTTTCACTGTAATAGTAAAGGTGTAAACTTTGCAGTATATTTGCCCCTCAGCTTTCCTATCAAATTTAAAAAGCAGACAACCTAAGAAAATTAACAACAATGACAAACGGTTTGATGCAAAAACCTAAGAAAGAAAATGAGAAACCGATCCAACCAAAAACATAGAGACCCAGAAAACCTGAGCCTTCGCCTTCACTATGGTGAATCACAAAAAACAATACAGAAATACACTTCAGAAAAAGAAGTAACAGCATGCCAGAAATCAGCTCAATGTAATTAGGTTGTCTTACTTCCGGGTTGGAGCGAGCCGGTCGCATCCGCGCTTCGGTCTGCAGGTTGTATAACTTTTTCATTACATTTCATTACATTTCATTATAGTACAACGGTCTGATTTGTCTAATCTTAGCAATTTCTTCTTAGCTAGCTACATAGTCGTCGTTGTATCAAAGGTAATTGCGTAATTATCGTATTTCGTCGTCTCCTATCTGCCCAACACGTTCACCGTCTACCGTAGCACTGTAGTAACTATCACACTCAACTGAACGACTTGATTAGTGTAGTGTTAGCTAGCTACATAGTTGTCTTTGCTGTCTTCGTATCCAAGATAATTGTGTAGTTTAGAGTGTGGAGTCTTAGAGTGATAATTGCGTTATTATCGTATTTCGTCGTCCTCCTATCTGCCTAGCAGCTAGCCAGCTAGCATACGTTCACCGGCTACCGTAGCACTGTAGTAACTATCACACTCAACTGAACGACTTGATTAGTGTAGTATTAGCTAGCTACATAGTTGTCTTTGCTGTCTTCGTATCCAAGATAATTGTGTAGTTTAGAGTGTGGAGTCTTAGAGTGATAATTGCGTTATTATCGTATTTCGTCGTCCTCCTATCTGCCTAGCAGCTAGCCAGCTAGCATACGTTCACCGGCTACCGTAGCACTGTAGTAACTATCACACTCAACTGAACGACTTGATTAGTGTAGTATTAGCTAGCTACATAGTTGTCTTTGCTGTCTTCGTATCCAAGATAATTGTGTAGTTTAGAGTGTGTAGTCTTAGAGTGATTATCTTAATTCACCGAGGTTAGCTAGCCAGCTATTTTGTCGTCCTTAACGTAGGAGACACTCCTAGCTAGCCAATAGCCAGCCAACGTCTACTGAATAGAACTTTCGCATTCCGGTCGCATTCCGCTTCGCTCCACAGGTAGGATCACATTTTCATTTCATTTCATTACAGTCCCAACGGTGTGATTTGTTTGATCGTAGCTAGCTACATAGCTAGCTACATAGCCGTCTTTGTTTCAAAGATAATTGTGTAGTCTAGAGCGATTTTCTAGGTTAGCTAGCCAGCTATTGTCGTTCTCCTAACGCAACGTAACGTAACCAACACTGCTAGCTAGCCAGCTAGCTCCCGAAAAGCAGCATTGTAGAAACTTCACACTCAACGGTACGACTTGATTAGGGTAGTGTCAACAACGCAGCTAGCCTACCCCAGCAGTACTGTATCATTTTAATCATTTTAGTCAATTAGATTCTTGCTACCTAAGCTTAACTTTCTGAACATTCGAGACGTGTAGTCCACTTGTCATTCCAATCTCCTCTGCATTAGCGTAGCCTCTTCTCTAGCCTGTCAACTATGTGTCTGTCTATCCCTGTTCTCTCCTCTCTGCACAGACCATACAAACGTTCCACACCGCATGGCCGCGGCCACCTAATCTGGTGGTCCCAGCGCGCACGACCCACGTGGAGTTCCAGGTCTCCGGTAGCCTCTGGAACTGCCGATCTGCGGCCAACAAGGCAGAGTTCATCTCAGCCTATGCCTCCCTCCAGTCCTCGACTTCTTGGCTCTGACGGAAACATGGATCACCACAGATAACACCGCTACTCCTACTGCTCTCTCTTCGTCCGCCCACGTGCTCTCGCACACCCCGAGAGCTTCTGGTCAGCGGGGTGGTGGCACCGGGATCCTCATCTCTCCCAAGTGGTCATTCTCTCTTTCTCCCCTTACCCATCTGTCTATCGCCTCCTTTGAATTCCATGCTGTCACAGTTACTAGCCCTTTCAAGCTTAACATCCTTATCATTTATCGCCCTCCAGGTTCCCTCGGAGAGTTCATCAATGAGCTTGATGCCTTGATAAGCTCCTTTCCTGAGGATGGCTCACCTCTCACAGTTCTGGGCGACTTTAACCTCCCCACGTCTACCTTTGACTCATTCCTCTCTGCCTCCTTCTTTCCACTCCTCTCCTCTTTTGACCTCACCCTCTCACCTTCCCCCTACTCACAAGGCAGGCAATACGCTCGACCTCATCTTTACTAGATGCTGTTCCTCCACTAACCTCATTGCAACTCCCCTCCAAGTCTCCGACCACTACCTTGTATCCTTTTCCCTCTCGCTCTCATCCAACACTTCCCACACTGCCCCTACTCGGATGGTATCGCGCCGTCCCAACCTTCGCTCTCTCTCCCCCGCTACTCTCTCCTCTTCCATCCTATCATCTCTTCCCTCTGCTCAAACCTTCTCCAACCTATCTCCTGATTCTGCCTCCTCAACCCTCCTCTCCTCCCTTTCTGCATCCTTTGACTCTCTATGTCCCCTATCCTCCAGGCCGGCTCGGTCCTCCCCTCCCGCTCCGTGGCTCGACGACTCATTGCGAGCTCACAGAACAGGGCTCCGGGCAGCCGAGCGGAAATGGAGGAAAACTCGCCTCCCTGCGGACCTGGCATCCTTTCACTCCCTCCTCTCTACATTTTCCTCCTCTGTCTCTGCTGCTAAAGCCACTTTCTACCACTCTAAATTCCAAGCATCTGCCTCTAACCCTAGGAAGCTCTTTGCCACCTTCTCCTCCCTCTTGAATCCTCCTCCCCCTCCCCCCTCCTCCCTCTCTGCAGATGACTTCGTCAACCATTTTGAAAAGAAGGTCGACGACATCCGATCCTCGTTTGCTAAGTCAAACGACACCGCTGGTTCTGCTCACACTGCCCTACCCTGTGCTCTGACCTCTTTCTCCCCTCTCTCTCCAGATGACATCTCGCGTCTTGTGACGGCCGGCCGCCCAACAACCTGCCCGCTTGACCCTATCCCCTCCTCTCTTCTCCAGACCATCTCCGGTGACCTTCTCCCTTTCCTCACCTCGCTCATCAACTCATCCCTGACCGCTGGCTACGTCCCTCCTGTCTTCAAGAGAGCGAGAGTTGCACCCCTTCTGAAAAAACCTACACTCGATCCCTCCGATGTCAACAACTACAGACCAGTATCCCTTCTTTCTTTTCTCTCCAAAACTCTTGAATGTGCCGTCCTTGGCCAGCTCTCCCGCTATCTCTCTCAGAATGACCTTCTTGATCCAAATCAGTCAGGTTTCAAGACTAGTCATTCAACTGAGACTGCTCTTCTCTGTATCACGGAGGCGCTCCGCACTGCTAAAGCTAACTCTCTCTCCTCTGCTCTCATCCTTCTAGACCTATCGGCTGCCTTCGATACTGTGAACCATCAGATCCTCCTCTCCACCCTCTCCGAGTTGGGCATCTCCGCGCGGCCCACGCTTGATTGCGTCCTACCTGACAGGTCGCTCCTACCAGGTGGCGTGGCGAGAATCCGTCTCCTCACCACGTGCTCTCACCACTGGTGTCCCCCAGGGCTCTGTTCTAGGCCCTCTCCTATTCTCGCTATACACCAAGTCACTTGGCTCTGTCATAACCTCACATGGTCTCTCCTATCATTGCTATGCAGACGACACACAATTAATCTTCTCCTTTCCCCCTTCTGACGACCAGGTGGCGAATCGCATCTCTGCATGTCTGGCAGACATATCAGTGTGGATGACGGATCATCACCTCAAGCTGAACCTCGGCAAGACGGAGCTGCTCTTCCTCCCGGGGAAGGACTGCCCGTTCCATGATCTCGCCATCACGGTTGACAACTCCATTGTGTCCTCGTCCCAGAGCGCTAAGAACCTTGGCGTGATCCTGGACAACACCCTGTCGTTCTCAAATAACATCAAGGCGGTGGCCCGTTCCTGTAGGTTCATGCTCTACAACATCCGCAGAGTACGACCCTGCCTCACACAGGAAGCGGCGCAGGTCCTAATCCAGGCACTTGTCATCTCCCGTCTGGATTACTGCAACTCGCTGTTGGCTGGGCTCCCTGCCTGTGCCATTAAACCCCTACAACTCATCCAGAACGCCGCAGCCCGTCTGGTGTTCAACCTTCCCAAGTTCTCTCACGTCACCCCGCTCCTCCGCTCTCTCCACTGGCTTCCAGTTGAAGCTCGCATCCGCTACAAGACCATGGTGCTTGCCTACGGAGCTGTGAGGGGAACGGCACCTCAGTACCTCCAGGCTCTGATCAGGCCCTACACCCAAACAAGGGCACTGCGTTCATCCACCTCTGGCCTGCTCGCCTCCCTACCACTGAGGAAGTACAGTTCCCGCTCAGCCCAGTCAAAACTGTTCGCTGCTCTGGCCCCCCAATGGTGGAACAAACTCCCTCACGACGCCAGGACAGCGGAGTCAATCACCACCTTCCGGAGACACCTGAAACCCCACCTCTTTAAGGAATACCTAGGATAGGATAAAGTAATCCTTCTCCCTCCCCCCTTAAAAGACCTAGATGCACTATTGTAAAGTGGCTGTTCCACTGGATGTCATAAGGTGAAAGCACCAATTTGTAAGTCGCTCTGGATAAGAGCGTCTGCTAAATGACTTAAATGTAAATGTAATGTAAATGAAGAATCCATAGAATGTACCCACTTCTGAGAAATTTGGAACACACTAAACAAACAACAACACAAAGAGTTATTATCCAAAATGGAGATATATAGATAAACCAATTCTCCAATCTTTTTGGCCCTATAACAAAGAACAAACAGCAAAAACATATACATGATAAAATACAAATCTTATAATCAACTATTAAAGTCTACCAGATCCCACTGGATTCTACAATTACCATAAATTAACTACAGGACAAAATACAAACCCTACAACCCAAAAAGGCCTGTGGTGTTGATGGTATCCTAAATTAAATGATAAAATATGCAGAAACAAATTCCAAGTGGCTATACTTAAACTTTTTAAAATCATCCTCAGCTCTGGCATCTTCCCCAATATTTGGAACCAAGGACAGATCAACCCAATCCACAAAAGCGGAGACAAATTTGACCCCAATAACTACCGTGGCATATGTGTCAACAGCAAACTTAGTAAAAATCCTCTGCATTACCATTAACAGCTGACTCTTACATTTCCTCAGTGAAAACAATGTACTGAGCAAATGTCAAATTGGATTTTTACCAAATTACCGTATGACAGACCACGTTTTCACCCTGCACACCCTAATTAACAAACAAACAAACCAAAATAAAGGCAGTCTTCTCATGCTTTGTTGATTTCAAATGTTTTTTTTTTAAACTCAATTTGGCATGAGGTTCTGCTATATAAATGGATGAAAAGCAGTGTTGGGAAAAAACATAGGCCATTATAAAAACAACAAACAACAAGTACACAAACAACAAGTGTGCGGTTCAAATTGGCAAACAACAAACACATTTCTTTCCACAGGGACATGGAGTGAGACAGGGATGCAGATTGAGCCTAAACATCAGCACCACAGGTAACTTCCACAAAGCTGTGAACAATCTGGGAGACAAGGCAAGAAGGGCCATCAAAAGGAACATACAATTTGACACACCTATTAGGATCTGGCTAAAAATACTTGAATCAGTTATAGAACCAATTGCCCTTTATTGTTGTGAGATCTGGAGTCCGCTCACCAACCAAGAATTCACAAAATAGGACTTACACCAAATTGAGACTGCATGCAGAATTCTGCAAAAATATCCTCAGTGTACTATGTAAAACACAAAATAATGCATGCAGAGCAGAATTTGGCCAGTACCCGCTAGTTATCAAAATCCATAACCTTCCATAACAAAGCCATCACCTACAGATAAATAAACCTGGAGAAGAGCCCCCTAAGCAAGCTGGTCCTGGGGCTCTCTTCGCAAACACAAACAGACACCACAGAGCCCCAGGACAGCAACACAATTAGACCCAACCAAATTGGACATAATTAACAAAACAACAGAGCAAACTAGAATGCTTTTTGGCACTAAACAGAGAGGACACAGTGGCAGAATACCTGACCACTGTGACTGGCCCAAAATTAAGGAAAGCTTTGACTATGTACAGATTCAGTAACCATAGCCTTGCTATTGAGAGAGGCCGCCGTAGGCAGACCTGGCTCTCAAGAGAAAACAGGCTATGTGCACACTGCCCACAAATGCAAGGGGAAATTGAGATGCACTTCCTAACCTCCTGGCAAATATATGACCATATTAGAGACACATATTTCCCTCAGATTACACAGGCCCACAAAGAATTCAAAAACAATTCCAATTTTCATAAACTCTTATATCTATTGGGTGAAATACCACAGTGTGCAATCACAGCAGCAATATTTTTGACTTGTTGCAACAAGAAAAAGGGAAACCAGTGAAGAACATCCACCATTGTAAATACAACTGATATTTATGTTGATTTATTTTCCCTTTTGTATTTGAACTATTTGCACATCATTACAACACTGTATATAGACATAATATGACATTTAAAATGCCTCTATTCTTTTGAAACTTTTATGAGTGTAATGTTTACTGTTCATTTTTATAGTTTATTTCACCTTTGTCTATTATCTATTTCACTTGAGAGGGAGAGCATTTAGAGAGAGAGACGGCAGAGGTGGGGATGAGAGAGAAAAAGAGATAGGTGAGTAAAAGAGAGGAGAGAGAGAGATCAGGATGAGGTCAGAGTGGATGGTGGTAGTGGTGGGGGGTGGGGGTCCATGGGGGAGGGGTTTACTTAATTCTCCATACTGGACAATAGTTATAGTGCCAATTCTGATCCAGCCATACATTCATACATTGTGCCTCTGGCCTGAGAGGATGGAAGTTCAATATTTAGCTAGATGTAGGCTAATAACTAGCTGGCTAATTGTTACCCATGAAAGGAAGCTAGGCTAGTGAGTAAGCATTTTAGCCAATTAGCCAACGATCTGGCCTTAAGGGCCATGTACCCTTATAATCTCCATCCGGAACAGCAGGAGGAGGACTGGCCACCCTTCAGAGCCTGGTTCCTCTCTAGGTTTCTTCCTAGGTTCCTGCCTTTCTAAGGAGTTGTTCCCAGCCACTGTGCTTCTACATCTGCATTGCCTGCTGTTTGGGGGTTTAGGCTGTGTTTCTGTATATGCACTTTGTGACATCTGCTGATGTAAAAATGACCTTATAAATACATCTGATTTGATTGATTCAGGACAACAAAAACTAAAAGCGTGCACTGTATGACAGAGTCATAGACCGTTTCAGCAACATGAAAGAGAGGAGGATGGCATTGGAGCTTCTCTACAAGTAGGGTGATTCAACATGTTTTTTTCTACACACACACACACACACACACACACACACACACACACACACACACACACACACACACACACACACACACACACACACACACACACACACACACACACACAGAAATCAGTGCTATGGACAGTCATATGATATTTAGATTACATAGAATTTTGGGGGGGAATCTTTTAGTTGTCACTGTATTAGACTAAACATAGCTTATTAAATTACGTTGAGATGTTGAAGTTGAAATGGTGCTGGAATAGAGGATGCAGCTCCTATTTTCTTTGCGACTTGCAGTGACTCTCCAGTGTTTTAAATCAATAGTTGTTTAGTAGCTCGAACATTTTGGAAAGATTAACTTGATTGATCATGCTGTATTAACTTGATTGACCATGCTGTATTAATTTGATTGACCATGCTGTATTAACTTGATTGACCATGCTGTATTAACTTGATTGACCATGCTGTATTAACTTGATTGACCATGCTGTATTAACTTGATTGACCATGCTGTATTAACTTGATTGACCATGCTGTATTAATTTGATTGACCATGCTGTATTAACTTGATTGACCATGCTGTATTAATTTGATTGACCATGCTGTATTAACTTGATTGACCATGCTGTATTAACTTGATTGACCATGCTGTATTAACTTGATTGACCATGCTGTATTAACTTGATTGACCATGCTGTATTAATTTGATTGACCATGCTGTATTAATTTGATTGACCATGCTGTATTAATTTGATTGACCATGCTGTATTAACTTGATTGACCATGCTGTATTAACTTGATTGACCATGCTGTATTAACTTGATTGATCATGCTGTATTAACTTGATTGACCATGCTGTATTAACTTGATTGACCATGCTGTATTAATTTGATTGACCATGCTGTATTAATTTGATTGACCATGCTGTATTAACTTGATTGACCATGCTGTATTAACTTGATTGACCATGCTGTATTAACTTGATTGACCATGCTGTATTAACTTGATTGACCATGCTGTAGGTCATGTAACTGTTAGTTACATGCAATATGCTTTGTGGACTTCACCGGACAGGTTGCTCTCCGGTTTTGTGAAGAAACAAAGGTGTGGTTGAATTTATTGTGTTGTCTTATTGTCTCGGCCTTAGGCCTATATATCACAGTAGCAAGGGACATGAACTAACAGGTTATAGAGCAAACAATGCAATTATCACAACACATACAGTAGGTTGTAATATGGCTTTTCTTTCCTGGCTTGGCTTCCCCAGTAATATTACCCATGCACCTCTACTGTCATGGCCTGCAGGCAGGAAGGTGGCTGCTGACTGACTGCCTCTATGACATGGCCTGAAGGCAGGAGGGTAGCTGATGACTGACTGCCTCTACGACATGGCCTGAAGGCAGGAGTAGCTGCTGACTGACTGTCTTTACGATATGGCCTGAAGGCAGGAGTAGCTGCTGACTGACTGTCTTTACGATATGGCCTGAAGGCAGGAGGGTGGCTGCTGACTGACTGTCTTTACGATATGGCCTGAAGGCAGGAGTAGCTGCTGACTGACTGACTCTACGATATGGCCTGCAGGCAGGAGGGTGGCTGCTGACTGACTCTACGACATGGCCTGCAGGCAGGAGGGTGGCTGCTGACTGACTGACTCTACGACATGGCCTGCAGGCAGGAGGGTGGCTGCTGACTGACTCTACGATATGGCCTGCAGGCAGGAGGGTGGCTGCTGACTGACTCTACGACATGGCCTGCAGGCAGGAGGGTGGCTGCTGACTGACTGACTCTACGACATGGCCTGCAGGTAGGAGGGTGGCTGCTGACTGACTGACTCTACGATAAGGCCTGCAGGCAGGAGGGTGGCTGCTGACTGACTCTACGACACGGCCTGCAGGCAGGAGGGTGGCTGCTGTACTGACTTCCTCCATGGCGTCATAAATACAGCTGATAGAGTGTGGGTCAGACTTAATCAAACAAGAATACTGCAGGTACCCTCCTGTGGACACACACACCTTAGGAGGCACACGCACACACACATGCACGCACACGCATGTAAAGCAAGCAGACACACAAATGAAAATAAAATGTCTCTTACCACCATGCCTGTCTTCAATAATAGATAGTGTACTGTCTGAGTGACGTCTGCAGCATGCATCAAGTTATGGTAGGGATTCTTATGTTTGCTGTAGCCCACCTCCAAGGCTTCCACAAAGGACACCAGGGCAGAGATAGGGATCTGAACAACAAACGAAAACAACAGAACTCAGCCAGTGACCCGAGGGAAATCTCTCATTCTGGCTCTTACACAGCTTGGCTTTTCTTAGCTAAAAAGTGACTTCCTCTCATCGCCTCCTGTCCTTCATTGTAGCGATCTGAAATAGTTGACCAGCCTAATGATGAGCTTCAACCATAGTGTTTTCACCAACTATTTTCCAATCAGTCAAGATGAAGGGGAGGAGGAGAGAACATCTTTATTGAAGCAATTGATTCCCTTCTCCCTGAGCAAAATTTTTTAAATGGGTATTTGTTGCTATGCCTTTATCAACACAGACTTTGATATCCTTGTGATGCAGGTCCAGATAGTCGTACAACCTCTGAGACCTTCTGATACAATGGAATTAAAATCGACTTAAAAGAACGTCACTCATCAATGCCCACAGGGGGGGTAGATAAGGGAGTGGGAGAGAATGAGATGGAGTCCGGTTCTGATCAGCTTACCTTGAAGCGATTGATGAGGTCATATCTTGTGAGCAGCTCGTAGAATATGAATTTCAACGCGTGGTCCCCACTCGCGTCATTCAGGGCAAACACGTCAAAAGACCACATGTCCACGTGCTGCGAGAGGGAGTCATTGTCAGAACAAGCATTGAAAGACTATATCAGATATGAATGTGTCTGTAAAGCAAATCATTGAGGAGGAGCAGGGAGGGAGTGTCCTATAAAAATGAAAATGGTGTGCATCTCATACATGTTATTTTCCTTTATATTGCTATATTCAAGTGTTATTTCACAATAAATGCACCTTATTGAAAGCCTGCATGACCATTTGAAAAGCATAGAGTCTAAATCAAAATACTTTAATAAGTCTCAGAGGTAAGTAGGCATGTTTTTACATCAGACGTTATTTCTAGTTTGTTTGATGATACAGTATGTTACATGAATTTAAAGCCAGGGGTTGTTAGCAGTCATAACATGAACCTCAGTAATAACGAACAAGAACAGAATCCCCATGTACAGCTAAAGGTGAGTTATTACTACGATTATTCTCTCTCTCTACCTTACTCCCCCTTTCTCTCTCCATCACTCCCCATTCTCTCTCTCTCTCTCCTTCTATCCCCCATTGCCTCTCACTCCCTCTCTTTCCATCACTCCCCATTCTCTCTCCCGCCCTCACTCCCCCATCTCTCTCTCATTCTCTATACACAACTCCCTCCCTCAATCCCTCCCTCTCTCTCTCTTTCCAACAAAGTTCTGTGGAGTTCTTCTGGCATGTCTGGTACAGGGACCATTTGAATTACAACACATTAAAGATTTAAATCTTTAAATTGGACGTTTTTGCCTGCTCTCCATCTCTGTCTCCCGCCACTGGCTTACACAGCCTGCAGGCACACTGAAAGAGAGCGATGGAGATGGAGAGAGAAAGAGAGATGGGCTGGAGCGAGCGAGAAGGGCAGAGGGAGAAAGAGAGAGAGGAACTGAGAGAGAGAGAGAGAGAGAGAGAGAGAGAGAGAGAGAGAGGAAGAAAGTGGGCTCAAAGATGACTAAGCCAAGTTGTCCAGTCTCTGTGTGAATCAACCAATGACAGGTCAGGACAGCAGGCTGAATACAGAAGGAACGGGGATTAAGTAGCCAACAGAGCTTTTCATTTCAACACTGTGTTATTTAGCAGTTTTAGAGTAGAATCAGAAGAAAATAGCTCTGTGAGATAGCTGGAAGAAATCTAATAACAGTCAAGCCAGCCAGTGAAGGATTCATAAGGTGAGGCATGATGATATCACATCATCGGTAAGGATTGTTGCCAGCCGGGGGCGGCCTGGGGCAAGAGTTTGGTCCTGGCATTTTATCCACACAAGCCCACATCACTGCACGCGCTTCCAAGTCTGTTAAAATAGGACTACAGATGTAATTGTATTTTATACCCATGTATTGATCCAACAGTAAATGTTAGTTCCAAACAAGAAAGTTGTTGGCACGGCACTCCATATCTCAAAGCCATATCAAATATCTTGGTTGTAAAATACATAGTTGCTATTGAGCTGAATATTGAGTGTTGAGAAAGAAAAATGCCTACAGGAAGCTGAGACCTTCCTCTCTCCAGCAGGGACAAGGGTACGAAGCTCCCAAAGCTGTGTTTTTCCGTCAATTGTATTTTGAAATGTTATATGATCAGAACACATCTTTCTCTCGAGCGCATGGGAGGGCGCAGGCACAGGGGCAGGGCAGAAACTTTCATTACAGGAATCATGAAGATAATGCACCAAATCATAGTTTTAGCCACCCAAAAAATAGGAAGTTTTGAATGAGGTGACAATGTAGACTTTGCTCTTTCAAAATGTATAGGCACCCTTTCATATTTCTTTTAATGATCCATGATCTTGACTGTCTGATGACAGAGTCTGAGCAGGTATTTTTGCTGATGCCACATTTGACTTTGAATGTGAGTTTGTGTGACCTCAGCTCACTCTTTCAGAAAAACAGGCCAGGCTGGCCCATTGTGGGACGGGGGCCCGGCTGTTTCCCACTGATTAGTATAACAGATACATTTTCGGGGGTGTGTGTCAATTTCGATCAGCCCACCCAACATCAAAACAATTCCAGCCCATCTGGCATTTACCAGAATTGCCAGATTGCCAATCCACCATGCTATCAGTGCATTGGTCTAAACTGTGCAGGGCTGGTCCAGTACGTTTATGACACAGAGTCCTGGTTTTCATTCTACAGGCTTTTCCTGGTTTGGTATGGATTCCGACCTCTCAAGGTTTAGGTTAACGGTTGTTGTACAGTTTTGTATAGTTATGAAATAGAAACAGTGCATGTCATGAGACAGTTTAGTTCATCTTACTGATGGGGTAGGAACAAGGTGTTGCACCCAAACCACATGTCATAATTTATGATGTGCATAATACACAACACACTATTGACCTCTAATTGACCCCTGTGCCTCTGAGCAACCGGTTAGGGTTACCCAGATGGTTAGGTGCTGTGTGTGTGTGTGTGTGTGTGTGTGTGTGTGTGTGTGTGTGTGTGTGTGTGTGTGTGTGTGTGTGTGTGTGACGATAGCAGAGAAAGAGAGAGATCTACTTTATCTTCACACCAGATTAAACAGATCAAACAAAACTCTAATTCGGTCATCTCTCTCTGCAGATGAAGAGTCATTACGTCATGAGGCATGAAAACATGGCACGCTACGCCACTATTACACAGCAATAACAACAACCCATTACATGAAAATCCCTTCTATAAGATCAGCAGTGTATTAATACCTTGTGTTCTTTTGCATGGGAATAGGTCCTGTTTTCAGTAACCAGGACACAAATGATTACTCATTACAGGACAGCCATTCAATAGTAAAAATAAATGGTATTTTTGTCAAATGCAGCTTTTACCCCCGTGTGTTCTGGCATCGGAAGAGAATGACTTGAAATGAAAGCATGCGGCCTGTATGTACTGTGATTCTACACATATCTATTCCATCATATACTGTGTATGAAATAGGGTGAAGTTGTGAATGATGTATGGTTTTATCTTGGTTGCCATGGCCTGTTTGGCGTACATCCCAGACCTGACCCTCTCTCCCCTACACCCCGTTGGACTATCTCAGACTTCACCCTGCATTGTTGGCCTATCGCCGTCCGTGCCAGGACGCGGTTCTTAATACCTTGAGCACCGTGATCACGCTGGGCGGATAGCTTAATCCCACCATGTTGGACGTCCGGCGGTACATCCTGTCAGGGAGAGATAACACACACACACACACACACACGCACACGCACACACACACGCGCGCACACACACACACACACACACACACACACACACAATGTTAGGACACCCAGAGAGCCAAGGACCACTGATTGGTGGAGGTGGATGTGGGGAGATGGCTTGTGGTATTAGCATTTCAAGGGTACGGGGAGGATGGTTCTGGGGGAGATACCTCACAACAGGGATGTGAAGGGTGACCTTCCCAATTCTTATCATCTAGGCTGGGGTTTACCCTTCTACTGTGAAACTGATACATACTGTATGCTATCAAATACACCCACCCAGGACTTGGGCAGAGATTGCTGGATGCAGACACTTTCATGTATGGTTCTTTATGATAAGGCATTCTCTACAGGACAAAATTACTTTGAAAATACTTTGATGGCTCCATTGACAGTTGGCCAAAATATGGTACTCCCATCCATTAAAGGGATACATCAGGATGTTGACAACAAGTCCCTTAATCTACTTCCCCAGAGGCAGATGAACTTGTGGTTAATGTTTGTATGACTCTGTGTCCAGTATGAAGGAAGTTAGAAGTAGTTTCGTGAGCCAATTCGAACTCGCATTAGCGCAATGACTGGAAGTCTATGGGAGCATGAGATAACCTTGGGACCCAGAAACAAATCTTAAATGCAAGCTACTTGATTTGATTATGGGGGCTGTTATTGCTGACAGTCTGTCAAGAAAGACTAACAATTAGCTGAATGTGGGATATCCTAATTCAGTATGAAATACACCGACTATAAGTATGTGGACACCCCTTCAAATCAGTGGATTTTGCTATTTCAGTCACACCTGTTGCTGACAGGTATATACAATCGAGCACACAGCCATACAATCTCCATAGACAAACATTGGCAATAGAATGGCCTTCCTGAAGAGCTCAGTGACTTTCAACGTGTCACCATCATAGGATGCCACCTTTCCAACAAGTCAGTTTGTCAAGTATCTGCCCTGCTAGAGCTGCCCGGGGACCTGTAAGTGCTGTTATTGTGAAGTGGAAACATCTGGGAGTAATAAAGGTTGAGCCGCGAAGTGTTAGGCCACACAAGCTCACAGAACGGGATCATTGAAGCGCGTAGCACGTAAAAATTCACTCAATACCGAGTTGCTTCTGTAAGCAACGTAAGCACAATAATTGTTCTTCAAGAGATGCATGAAATGGGTTTCCATGGCCGAGCAGGTGCACACAAGCCTAAGATCACCATGCGCAATGCTAAGCATCGGCTGGAGTGGTGTAAAGCTCGCCGTCATTGGACTCTGGAGCAGTGGAAACACGTTCTCTAGAGGGATGAATCATGCTTCACCATCTGGCAGTCCGATGGATGAATCTGGGTTTGGCGGATGCCAGGAGAACACTACCTGTCCGAATGCATATTACCAACTGTAAAGTTTGGTGGATGAGGAATATTGGTCTGGGGCTATAATCCATGATTCAGGCTAGGCCCCTTAGTTCCAGTGAAGGGAAATCTTAAAGCTACAGCATACAATGATATTCTAGACGATTCTGTGCTTTCAACTTTGTGGCAACAAACTTTCCTGTTTTAGCATAACATTGCCCCATGCACAAAGCGAGTTCCATACTGAAAGGGTGTTGAGATCAGTGTGGGAGAACTTGACTAGCCTGCATAGAGCCCTGACCTCAACCCCATCGAACACCTTTGGGATGAATTGGAACACAGACTGCGAGACAGGCCTAATCACCCAACATCAGTGCCCGATCTCACTAATGCTCTTGTGGCTGAATGGAAGCCCCTGCAGCAATGTTCCAACATCTAGTGGAAAGTCTTCCCAGAAGAGTGGAGAATGTTATAGCAGCAAAGGGTGGACCAATTCCATATTTTTGCCTATGATTTTGGAATGAGATGTTTGATGACTTTTGGAGATCTCGTGTATTTGTAGGATAATCAACCTCTTCACAAATACACTGAGAGTGTGTTACTGTCAGTGCTGATCACCAAGTTTAGTAAACATGCTACATGTTCGGAGGACATTGGATAACAAACTAACCTCTCAACAAATATCCCAGCCTGCACTGCGTGTACGATGCTGCGGAAGCGTGGTTTCTCTTCGGTCCGGCGCAGCATCAGACCCATCTGACGCGTGAAGGTGGAGGCCAGCCAATCACGAACCTCTGACGGCACAGAGTCCGACTGGATGTCACTGAGCTCATCCTCCGTGTCCACCAATCGCCTGCGGAGAGGGACGGACACACGCACACACATGTATGTCCAAATACACGCATGGACGCACACACACACACACGTGCACTCACACACGCACACGCACACACACACACACACACACACACACACGCACACACACACACACACACACACACACACACACACACACACACACGTGCACTCACACACGCACACACACACACACACACACACACACACACACACACACACACACACACACACACACACACACACACACACAGCAGTGCCTATGTCTTCTCATCAATAATGTTTCAATCAAGTTAAAATAACTACTTTGTTTTGGGCACTTGATAAGTTCTTCATTAAAACCCAATTCTGCTCTTTTTCTTTCTAACAAATATGTGTAGACAGAGGAGGGAGAGAGAGAGGGGAATACAGAGAGAGAGAGAGAGAGAGATTGAGATCTTACTGAAAAACCATGTGATGACATGTTAAATCATGTGAAACAATGGTTTTGGAACACTTCACGTGTGATGATATTTCAAATGAAACTTCACGTGGATATTTTTCACATGATATTTCACAGGTGATGCCCTGCATAAAAAGATAAATCATTCATTATGATGTCCCTGGAACGTCACGAGGTCGCAGTGTTTTCAACTAACATATTAGACACATGATAACATTGTTCATGTTTATTTATACTGTAATTATTATTCAACATGTCCTCATCTGGGATTTGAACTTACAACCTTCCGATCTTCCTGCCATGTTAGTGTCAATAACTCATTTCCCCTGTATTTCAACACTTTGGTCAAAAATACAAATTGCTGGAATAAGTCAATGAAATCAATGATGAGAGAATAAACCGATTAACTGAATTAGCAGTGCTGAGATGTATTATAGGTCATGAATCTGTAGGAGACTTCTGAAAATGAAAACTTTGTGGGGCATCAGAAAGATCAGCGTACCCCAAATCCAGAGATTGTGAGTTCAAATCCCAGGTGGGGTCATATTGAATGGTCAGCACTAAGTGATCATGTCAAGTGTAATCATATTGATTGAAGATGTTTACACTATTTCACCACCTACCTTAAAACCCCCATACCATTTCATCACTTCTTATCCAATAAACACATGTGAAATGTTTCACATGTGAAATTGCATTTTCACATCTTTTAAATGAGAGTTCTCATGTTAACACCACCTTTTCGCATGTGAGGGGAATAACATGTTTGAAATATTTCATGTGTGAAAATTATAATTTTCATATGTGAAAACCTAAATCTCACATGTGGAATTTAATTTTTATGTGAAAAAGCTTCATGTGAAAATTGAATTAGCCTTTCACCTTTCACATGAAAAACATTCACATGTGAAAATCCAACTTGAAGTTTTACATGTGAAAATGTGAAAATGTTATCAAATGTGTAGTTTCATGGTATCACTTGTTGAAAACGTGGGTCCTCATGTTGTCACATGTACTTCACATCAGATCATGTTGTTACATGTACTTCACATCAGATCATGTTTTCACATGTACTTCACATCAGATCATGTTTTCACGCGCTCAATGTTTTCATATCTGTAGTTTCATGTTATCACTTGTTGCTTTTACATGTTGTCACTTTTTGACATTCATTTCACCTAAGATCACATGTAACATTCATGTGGTTTTTCCACAAGGGAGAGAGAAAGAGCAGGAGGGCAAGAGAGAGATGGAGAGAGAGAAGGAGAATGAGAACATAACATTCAATAGGACAGAACCTTTTGAGAAATAACTCGGCTCACACAGAATATGTCAGATACTGTATGTAATGTGTATAGTGGCGTTGACCAATCTACTGGACAGTCGTGCCAATGATAAGATATCCATACCGTGTCTCCTCAATGTACACAGACTCCAGGACTGAGGCTGCATACTCCAAGTTCTTCTTGAGGTCGACGACGGACGCCTCTCCTCGCTCCAACTGTTTCACCAAGCATCGCAACCTGGAGAAAAGCAACAAAAAAACACATCTCATGAGTTTTGATGCTTCAACAGTTGCAGGCACCAAAAGTTTGATTGTGCCACCGTATTGGCAGAACAATTGCCGTAATGCGTGTGTTTTTACGCATGTCCTATTAAGCGTGGCTTATTTTTCAGAATTAAGTGGACTTGTTACATCACACACTACCCTGAAAAGGAGCAATAGCATACATTAATTCCACTGTCCCGTGGCTGTATACTGAAACTACACATGCCATGATGACTACATTTAAAAAAAAACTGTTGTCCTGAATGTAAACAGGCATATGTGGATCATAATCCTATTTGGTTATGGTAAAGGTAGACAGAGATCTACATTTAGACAGTCACCTGGTACACCTCCATGTTACACCCACCAATGGCACAGAGACAGCAGCTTCATTACTAGCCCTGCGCTAACTATGTTTGTAATATATTAACAAAACATGATTAAACAATGAATTAACGTGTTTGACATCTTACTGAGGAGGGATGTGAAGGTTCGAGTAACTGGTAGATGAACATTATTTGGTCAAGTTAAATGAATAAGGAAGGATGCTAGGTTAACTAAGGAGAGAGGAAGCTATTCAGCTGTGTATTCATGCATGCCACACTGTTGGCTGGACATGCAGTATGACACACACACACACACACACACACAGATCTAACAGCCAATAGAGGCCTGCTAGCCAAAGCCCACTCTGCCAGAGTCTAAATCCCAGCAATCACAATCCCCTTAAAGAGCCAGCCCAGTCTGCCCTAATACAACATGCCACAGCTGCTTTCAAATGGCACAAATGCCCAAGTCACAGTCCATTTGTAGAGACATGTAGGTTTTGTAAAAGGAGAACTCAGGCTAGGATTCAATCCAACACAGATTAACACCCTGGACACAGCAATAGACTTTTAAAAACAATTTCCCCAACATTCACGAGATCACGTTCACTGTAAATGCTGAGGATGTCAGTTCAAGCTGAAATCACCATTAACCATCAACCATAGCGTAAAGGTATTGTTTTCTGCATTTTTTAAAATCCTGGTCTCTTTCCAACAACTCCTAACCCTGGTGTGCTGGCTGAACTAAGATATTTGATACGCAAGTCAATAATATAGGGAAACTAAGGAGAATAGAGCAGGGGTATTTCATGCTTTTTAAAAGAGCAAAAATCCCATGTAATCAGAACGCCCAGCCAAGAACACCCATGTCAGAGGATACTGATCACCTCATCAAAACAGCATCGCAACTATCATACGATTACACAGTTGGATGATTGACAGATTGTTGTTATGGTGACAGGGGTCTACACTGTCATCGCTACAGTCCACAGGCCCTCTGAGATTATTTCTCATCCTCTTGGACGACACAGGCTTGTGAACTGGCACACAGACAAGGGAAAACACTAGCAAGACACACATACACACGCTTACGCACACACATACACAAACACACACCAGCTGACATGCAAGAAAAAAAATTGCCTGGATAAAGCAAAAACTCAATTGGAACTACAAAGAGCAAACAGCGATAATCGTGCTGCAAACAGAGCCCAGTAAACAGCAGCTCAGGTGTAAAGCAGAGAGCTGATTGGTATTTACAGCAGGAGCATCTGGGAAAGCAGTATGTGACACTATAATAACTCTTCCTAGCTAGACTAAAGATTAGCTCCCGCTAATGACTCTCACCTCTACACACCTCTGCTTGATTATTGCACTGACTGTGTGTGTGTGTGTGTGTGTGTGTGTGTGTGTGTGTGTGTGTGTGTGTGTGTGTGTGTGTGTGTGTGTGTGTGTGTGTGTGTGTGTGTGTGTGTGTGCGTGCGTGCGTGTGCGCGTGTGTCTGAATGCATAACTGTGTTGTGTCTCTATTTCTTCATGCGAAATGTGATTGTGAATACGGGTGAGACTTTTTAAATGCATGCTGTACTGTCTGTGCAGTTTTTAGGTGTGTGTTTGTACTGTATGTGAGTGTGTACAGGCTAGTCTCATGGACGTATAACGTGAATGTCTGGCAACCGAAAGGTTGTGTGTTCAAATCTCATCACAGGCAACTTAAGCTAATTAGCACCTTTGCAACTACTTACTACTTTTGAGTTACTTTGCAACTACTTAGCATGTTAGCTAACCTTTCTCCTAACCCTAATCTTAACCTCAACTCTAACCTTAACCCTAACGTTAGATTTAGCCACCTAGCCGCCTAGCTAACGTTGGCCACAACAAATTGTAATTCGTAACATATCATAGCTATTGCAAATTCGTAACATATTGCACAAATTACGTTTCATAATATATCATACGAGTTGTAATGTGTAATATATCACATGAAAATTAATACATAGCATAGCAAACTTAACATATTATTACTAATTTGAGTGGCCCAGATGTTTTATCTGAGTCCAGGTCCCCTGAGTCCCCTGAGTCCAGGTTGGTGTGTATCTGTGCTTTGTTGACAGCCGGTCTGTTGACGTCGTCAATGTCACTAGTTTGTAGTCACACCTTCATCATAAGTATGACACAATGTCACAAGTGTAAAGGTTTATATGTCAGCTCTGGTGATGAAGGCAGAATTTGTGTTTGAGTGTGCATGTTTAGGCTCTAATGTGTGAGTGTGAGTGCATCCGAGTGTAATTGTAGGTAAACGTGTCTGTGTGTAAATGCATGACTAATATGTGAGCACATGAGCACAATGTGTGTTTTAAGTGTGTCTGTGTATGTCTGTGTGTGTTTGTTAGGGAGTGTGGGGGCCACACATGGGGACAGGTTTGACCCAATTCTTCCCACAGCTGCTTGGGCCACACAAGGTACAAACAGACAGGGGAGAGAGATGAAGGGTGAAATCACAAATGGACTACTCCATGGATTTAACTGTGTTGTTATTCACTTCTCCTTCTGCCATTACAGGAGAAGAGACCAAGAGGAATATTTCAACCTAGAATTCCTAGTCATTACATTCCTATTTGATCGAGGGGTAGATAAGGTTAGCTCTTGTGGCAGAATAATCCGTAAGGTCACAGTAATTTGGTATGATAAACTTTTGAGCAAATAAGGCACATATCTATCTATCACCTGTCAGCAGAGGGCGGCAGAGACCGTTCTAGATTCATTAACGACACGCAGGTGTGTCCTATTTACTCATGATTTTCCTGCTAAAAGCAGTGTGCTTTCTGTTGTCCTTTGCAGAAGTTTGAATTGTTTACTGTGTGTGGTTGTTAACCGAGGGAGACTTAGTGTTTGTTGTTTTGCCAGTGTTACTGTGATCCTTCTGCTACCGTTTCTCAGTAAAGTATTATGTTTATCCTTAACCACTGATTCCTCGTCTGGTCTCTTCTCTGCACTTGGGTCCAACCTCACCATGTCACAATATCTAGATGAAAATACATCACTGTTCTGTAGAAAAACACTGGGTCAAGTTCATAATAGGTTGACTGAACAACCTACTGTTAGAGAACCTGACACCCAGACACAGTCGTTTGAATCCATTTTACCGCCGGTGATTGGAGAACATAGCAACAGAAACAATGACACCATAGACTCTCCAGTTCTTTCTTAGTAACATGAAACAGTCTGCCTATCAAAGAACTCACACACCTCAACAAAATGCTTTTCACTAGTCCTCATATTTATATACTCTCCTTTACCCTGGTGAAATAAGTTAATAATAAAATTCACCCACACAAAGGAAAAAGGACATGGTGTTCTAATGATGATATTGAAATCAGCCAAGCGTCAAAAACCTGCCTTTCCCTCTCTATCTCCCAGAGGATTCCCATCTGCTCTCTAGCAGACAAACACATAATCAATGAGTCATGTCAATGTCATCCCATTAAATGATTACAGTTTACCAGAGGCCTCTCTGATTGGGAAAGATAAGAGGGAAAATTAGATGGAAAAGGCAACAGGCGATAACTACAGAGGAACCTGCAACTGAACAATAACATGACCTTTCAATAGTGAGAAGGGTTATCATGTGAATATGAATTCATCCTATATTATTGTACCTCATCACTAGTCATAGACACCTGTTCTGGGTAATATGGATGTGTTTCAAATGGCACTCTATTCCTTTCAGCCAGATCACCCGTGATCCAAGGCGATATACGACATTCGTCAGGGTCCAAAACCGGCCACTAGGGGCATCTGTGAGCGCTATTATCATCAAGTAGGGTTGCGGCTTCCTAGGGAGTTGTGGATGGTGATCGCAAATAGGCGTAAGCCGCAAGCTATGGCTCAGAGGGTTGTTTTAATTTTTGTTCTGTAAACCGCGAGCTCTGGCTCCGAGGATTGCGTGTTCAATCCCAGTGCTAGGCAGTCATTTTTATTTGGATTGTTTGAACCCTATCCCAAACCTTAACCCTTACCTTAACCATTCAGAATGAATGCATAAACTTACTGTTTTAACCCTATCCTAAACCTTAACCCTTACCTTAACCATTCAGAATGAATGCATAAACTTACTGTTTTAACCCTATCCTAAACCTTAACCCTTACCTTAACCATTCAGAATGAATGCATAAACTTACTGTTTTAACCCTATCCTAAACCTTAACCCTTACCTTAACCATTCAGAATGAATGCATAAACTTACTGTTTTAACCCTATCCTAAACCTTAACCCTTACCTTAACCATTCAGAATGAATGCATAAACTTACTGTTTTAACCCTATCCCAAACCTTAACCCTTACCTTAACCATTCAGAATGAATGCATAAACTTACTGTTTTAACCCTATCCTAAACCTTAACCCTTACCTTAACCATTCAGAATGAATGCATAAACTTACTGTTTGAACCCTATCCTAAACCTTAACCCTTACCTTAACCATTCAGAATGAATGCATAAACTTACTGTTTTAACCCTATCCTAAACCTTAACCCTTACCTTAACCATTCAGAATGAATGCATAAACTTAATGTTTTAACCCTATCCTAAACCTTAACCCTTACCTTAACCATTCAGAATGAATGCCTAAACTTACTGTTTTAACCCTATCCTAAACCTTAACCCTTACCTTAACCATTCAGAATGAATGCCTAAACTTAATGTTTTAACCCTATCCTAAACCTTAACCCTTACCTTAACCATTCAGAATGAATGCATAAACTTACTGTTTTAACCCTATCCCAAACCTTAACCCTTACCTTAACCATTCAGAATGAATGCATAAACTTACTGTTTTAACCCTATCCTAAACCTTAACCCTTACCTTAACCATTCAGAATGAATGCATAAACTTAATGTTTTAACCCTATCCTAAACCTTAACCCTTACCTTAACCATTCAGAATGAATGCCTAAACTTACTGTTTTAACCCTATCCTAAACCTTAACCCTTACCTTAACCATTCAGAATGAATGCCTAAACTTAATGTTTTAACCCTATCCTAAACCTTAACCCTTACCTTAACCATTCAGAATGAATGCATAAACTTAATGTTTTAACCCTATCCTAAACCTTAACCCTTATCTTAACCATTCACAATGAATGCCTAAACTTAATGTTTTAACCCTATCCTAAACCTTAACCCTTACCTTAACCATTCAGAATGAATGCATAAACTTAATGTTTTAACCCTATCCTAAACCTTAACCCTTACCTTAACCATTCAGAATGAATGCATAAACGTAATGTTTTAACCCTATCCTAAACCTTAACCCTTACCTTAACCATTCAGAATGAATGCCTAAACTTACTGTTTTAACCCTATCCTAAACCTTAACCCTTACCTTAACCATTCAGAATGAATGCCTAAACTTAATGTTTTAACCCTATCCTAAACCTTAAACCTTAACCCTTACCTTAACCATTCACAATGAATGCCTAAACTTAATGTTTTAACCCTATCCTAAACTTTAAACCTTAACCCTTACCTTAACCATTCAGAATGAATGCCTAAACTTAACCATCGAAATAGTAAGATTATAACCCTAGCAGAGGGGAACTGACCTTCCACAGAGTTGCATCATTTTTCAAAGATGCATAGAGCCCTGAGTTGATTATCCCTTTTAAAATGCTCTAGAATGCCATTCAAGCCAATCAGATACGAGTATTCAAAAATGCCATGGTATTAGACAAGGTAAAGAATGGGCCACATATCGTTCCAAGCTTAAATAGTATGCCTCAACCCATTTTCTCTGCAAAATGCTTTGATGGTCAACAGAGCTGATCATGGACTTTTGGATCTCAGACAAATGGAATTGTAACTAATTACAGAATACAGTTCACTGATACACTTATTCACAAGAATTAGTAAAACCTGAGTCACCTTCGAAGCTTAGACATAAGGGAATGTACATGAAAACAGTATACAATAAGTATACCGGAAAATGTATTGGTGCCTCTGCATTAGCATTATAAATGACAATATATTCTGAATTGTATATATTGATCAGACATTTATTTGACCAGACATTTACTATAGGCAAGCACTGATCAACATGAACACACTGAGAAATAAGAGGTATAATTTGACATAAAAAATGTATTAGATCCATAAGCCTAATACAGGTACCACAGTGTGCAGGACCCATTGAGGAGACACATCTAGATTGGCTTCCTCCTTGTCAGGCCTCTCACACTGCGCAGATCGGGGTCCTGGGATGGACAGCTCGCATAGCTTCCCCACATATTGTCGCTGGATCCAGGAGCCTGTCTAGCCTATAATGTTTTTGAAAAAGTAAATATTTGTTATAAATGGGTAGTGAATTTAATGTCCTTTTATTTACAGTTCTGTTACGACGCTATTAATTTGATGATGAAGTGATCTATTCATTCTACAATGTGTTTTCGGATGTTTTTGAGGTACTCAATTTGAAATATGCTATACTTGGTTGTGCACTTTTTGTGTGTGACTGAAATGCTCGACTGATGCAATGAATAGCAATGTTGGGTCTGTCTTCGCAGTCTTCACAGCATATCCCCCATTCTTTGCCTTGGGAAAGCTGATTTTGTATCACAGCATTCCTGCTGCAGTGGTTGCCTGGAAAGCTGTGCAGACAGAGTAGATGTTGAATTTTCTAATTATAGCTTGGTCTATCATTACAGCTTGGTGTAATGAGGTGGAAAGCGAAATAATAATATTTATGTTGGCAGTTCTAAGACTCAATGTGGAGGGCTTAGGGATGAAAGAACAAAAACTGTATAGTGACTATCAAGTGTGTTACAGAAAATATACCATTCACCAGTCAAAGCAGCCATAGCCACAGTTGCATTATCTAACGTTAGCCTCCCAATCCCGCCAAAATGTCGGCTACCGTGTCAGACTCTGATACTTACGTGATGGTCAGTGCTTGCAAGATCCAATGCCAAGTATGGTGCAAGGTTAGCTTCCTGGCAAGAACCATCAAATGTTCTCCTCAATTGATAAAGCAACTTCGCTCTAAATGTGCAGCCTGTACACGCACACACACACACACACACACACACACACACACACACACACACACACACACACACACACACACACACACACACACACACACACACACACACACACACACACACACACACACACACACATCTATATCCCTCCTGCCGTCTCACCTCAAGGCATATGACTATTAAAAATGTAATCTTGCTTTGAGTGAAAGAAGAATGATCACAGATAGGAGAACAAAACTCTCTCCAGTGTTTTATCTCTCCACAATACCCTAGGTGTGTGTGTGATGTCTGTCTCTGATTGTATATGCAGTGTGTGTGTGTGTGTGTGTGTGTGTGTGTGTGTGTGTGTGTGTGTACATGCATGAATGCATACTTGTGCGTCCATGCACGTATTTGGACATACATGTGTGTGTGCTTGTGTCCGTCCCTCTCCGCAGGCGTGTTTGAGTATAAGTGCATGCCAGTGTGTATGCATTTGTTCGTCTGTGTGTACGTGTGCGCGCGGGTGAGTGCTTGTGTGTGCGTACATATGTCCTAGCGTGCACATTGTCTCTGTATTGATCGTACCCAGCAGTAAAGTGTCACACCAGAGCCACATGACTGGTTGTGTTGAAGGCCCCTTGTCTCTAAGTAAGGCTGTGAATACCTTTAACTTATAGATTTCACTAGGAACCCCCCTGCGTAAGAGTTATTAACATGCAAGCCATGGAGCCGGGCAACAAGACGCTGCATATTCCACCATCCAATAAAGGTTTTCCAATAGTTTCATTAAATGAATATTGATATTTCAAATAACCTCCAACCCGTGTGACAAAAGGCTCAATTCATTCCGTTCTGCTGAAGTTCAGTGCTATAACGCGTTGAAATTTAACACTAGACGCGCCAAGTAAGTCATTATGACTGCATATGAATTTCAAATTGAAATATCTCTGCCATTTTTGCGGCCCTCCGTCCTTGACTTTTCCTAAATACGTCTATTGAACACATGCTTGTTGTTAGAATTTCACTATCACAAACAGAATTTGTGTTATAAGCAGTGTTATATTTTTTTTGGGGGGGGGGGGGCGACATCATTTATTTTCCCCCTCATTCACCATCAGTCAGCCTGCGCAGCTGATGATGGTCCATAGAACCTACACCATAACTATATCTAAACTCATTTCACACATATATTAAATATTAGCCTAAAGACAAGATTAAATTGACAATAGTCTGATGGATGACAGTATTATCAATTGTGTATACTCTCGTTCAAGATGGCAGCAGCTGAGCGTGTTGTGTGTCTCTATGCTTGTTTGTTTCGTGTTACAAGTGTTTATTAGCCGTCATAGGCTGTGAGACTTGTCATTGAACAACACTGAACGCAAAAAAATCAAAGCGGTAAAATTGCGAGTAAACCCACACAGTGACAGTGAAAAGGAACTGTGATTCAGACTCACACTATCCACTACAACATTCTACCATCACATCAACCACATACTGCCGATTTTCACCTGTGTGCATTGCAGCAAAGACCGTGTTAACACCCTAGTATGCTGCTTCTACACGAGGAGACAGTTTCGGCGTGGTGCCCTCCCTGAAACCACGAGAGGACATATCTGTGCTGTGACAGACAGTCTCGATCAATGGTTCCCAACCAGGGGTAATAGGACCTCTGAGGGTACTTGATCTGTCCACTCTGGGTACTTGAGAAGACTCATAAGACCATAGGCCTAATGGTAAAATGTACACGAGGGGGTACATCAGAGGTACTCTGGGCAGAGTAAAATTCACTTGGTGGTACAGTAACTGAAAAAGGTTGGGAACCACTGGTCTAGACGCGCTGGGCTGACTAGCCTTGGATACTCCTTGATGGGCAGGTTCTTCACCTGTGTTCTGCCAAGCTACAGGGGTTCTCTCCTGCCTTGCTGTGCTGTGTGGTGGAAGCCGGAGGTCCGTATCTGCGCTGTGATGAAACTAGATGCGCTGGGCTTGTTTCATCAGTTCAGCTGTTGAGGCTATTATAGACCTTCATTGCAGCCAACGCTGGACCGGTTCCATTTCACATCGATACAGTGCGATCCGTGTGCTCTGTTGGCCGGAGAACTGATCTCTCTGCCTGGCCTGCCTGCCTGCTCCTCGCCTGCCTTGGTCTGTCTCTCCCATTCCGGTACAGGTGCCCTCGCCACTCTCTCTCTCACCTACATCATACCATACATTGCTGACTTTTTATTGATCTGCGGTTGGACTATTTGATTAGTGACTCTTAGGGCAATAAATAAACATGTTGCTGTTGTTCATGTTGCTGTTGTCTCCCCTTGGATTTTACAATGTTGGCAATACTTTTAGAGCCCGTTGCTCTGTGAATGAGGAAATATATGACTGTTTCTCCCTCGAGTTTTGTGAGAAACCACACGTGAGAACTAAGCACATTTCTCCCAAACAATATGGGAGAAATCGGACTATTGCGCTTACATGTCAGGACTGTTCTCTTGGTACTTAACCATGTCTCTGGACTTTACACATCTCCTGAAATATGTGGCGTTAAAAACTCTGGTGATTTTCGTTGAAGTGCTGTCTATAAATGCAAATGCTGTAACCCCCGATCTAAACTTGCCGTTATCTTGCTGCTTGTATTGTCTGGAAATGTGCAATCTAACCCACGTCCTGACATTCTTCCCCCTGCTGAATTAAGTAGTCAGAGTGGCCTGAAGTTTTTGCATATGAATGTAAGAAGTCTTCTGCCGAAGCTTGTGAATATATGGATAAAAACTGCTGACCCTGATGTATTTATGCTTTCTGAAACATGGCTCAAAAAATCTATTACAGACAAAAATATTGTCATAAATGGTTACAATGTTTTTCGTACGGATCGTAAATCTAACGTTGGTGGTTTTGCTGTATATGCAAAAGACAAGCTAAGCAATTTGAATATCTGTCTTTGAACCTACACCTTGGCTCATCTTTAAATATTGTTGTATCTTCTTGTTATAGACCTACATCTGCTACTGTTGGCTCTCTGGATTGTATTTTCAAATTGTTATCCCAGAATGTCAACTCTGAGTTTGTCCTGATGGGTGATCTGAATCAGGACCGGCTAACATCTAACTCTGATCAACTCAAAATTCCATGCAATACCTGTAATCTCACTCAGATTGTCAACAGTGTAACTAGGTAGAATATAAAAATCCTCTGAAATCCTCTTTGATTGATTTGATCTTAACCAATACTCCTCATCGTTTTAATGCTTCTGGTATTTTTGCAAATGACAAAAGTGATCACTGTGCTATTGCCTGTGTGAGAGATGGTCAAATTCCTAAGAAATCTCCACGTGTTATTACGAAAAGAAACTGGTAGCGGTTCGATATTCCAGGTTTTTTACATGATGTATCTAGCATTGAATGGAATAGAATGGAATGAATCCCTGATGTTGAAATAGCCTTTTCTTACTTCCACAACGCATTCCAGGATGTATGCAATAGGCCCATTTAAAAAAAATCATGATTAAGGGCAGAGAGAACCCTTGGTTTACTAAGGAACTTACAAAAATCATAAGGGAATGAAATGCTATGTGGGCTAAAGCAAGAGGGACTGGTTTGGCAGATGATTGGATGGCTTTTAAACGTCTTCAAAATATGGGTGTGACTATGATCCGTAAATTGAAAGCAGACCACTACCTGAAATCTACTTCAGATAATTTAAATAATCCATCCAAATTTTGGCAAGTAGTGAAAGGTTTGGAGTGCAAAAAAAGATACACAGCTTCCCAAACAATTGCTGGTAGACACACAGATTGTAACGGAGAGAACCTCCATTCTGAAAGCCTTGAATCACCATTTTTATTTTTTAGATGCAAGCAGTTTATTTGAAAGGGTCAAAAATATAATTGAGCCCCCTATGAATTTACCTGACACCCCTGTGCAGTCCTTCACCAGGTTCTCCTTTTCATCCTTCTCTGTTTCAGAAGTGCGTAAAAGCCCTGAAAGAAATTTATGGAAATAAATCCCCTGGCCCTGATGAACTAGACCCCCGCTTCCTACACCTAGCTGCAGACATCATTGCTCCGCCTTAACATGTATTTTAACCTTAAGCTTGATGTTAAGGAAATCCCCAAGTTATGGAAATCTTCTTTTGCACTGCCTCTCCTGAAAGGTGGAGATCCTTCGCTACTTGACAACTATCGACCCATATCAAAATTGTCCTTAGTTAGTAGGCAGCGAAAAGGCCTACTACCAAGAAAACAACATCTAAAATGGAATGCAATCAGGTTTTAGGTCTTGCCACAGCACTGTTTCAGCAACATTGAAAGTTTTAAATTACATCCACTGTGCTCTTGACAAGAAGTTACATTGTGTGTCTGTCTTTATTGATTTGTCGAAGGCATTTGACACCGTGGACCATGCTGTGTTAGTGCAAAGGTTAAAATGTTGTGGAATTACTGGTCATCCTCTAGATTGGTTTATAAATTACCTATCAAATTGTACACAATGTGTAATGGCGGATGGTTGTAAATCTGAGTCCATAGAGGTGTGCTCAGGTGTTCTGCAAGGTTCTATTTTGGGCCCACTCTTGTTCATTTTGTATTTCAACAACATTGGGGATCTTATTGAAACAGCAGATGTTCATTTTAATGCAGATTATACTGTTCTTTATTCAAGCGGTAGTAGTTTATCTTTAGCTTTTGAAAATGCCCAAAGAGCATTTAACATCATACAACAGAATCTGTATGGTTTAAAGCTAGTTCTAAATTCAGGTAAAACAAAATACATGGTATTTTCAAACATGTTACTAATCATGTCATTGCTACATTGGCTGGACATACTATAGAGCAGGTCAAAGTGTACAAATATTTGGATGTGTGGGTTGATGATAAGCTGAGCTTCACTGTGCATGTAGTTAACTTGATAAGGCAAGCTCAAACTGAGAATAGGTTTTTATTTTATTATTATTTTATTACTTATTTTAATAAGGCTTGTTGTTCTTTGGAGGCCAGGAAGGAGCTGGTACGATGTACATTACTGGCAGTTTTAGATTTATAAGGCCATATTGGGTCAAATGCCATTTTAACTCTGTTCTTTTTTAATCAGGTCGGTAAATAAATATCAATTACGGTCCCATTCTCATTTGCTTCTAACAGTACCAAAAATGAGAACAGGTCATGGTAGAAATAGTTTTAGTTACTCAGCTCCGTGGCCCTGGAATTCTGTCCTGAACATGTACAAATGTGATGATCTACTTTTGTTGGTAGAGTTTAAACACTTGATCGATGTATATATCATAGAAGAGTGTACTTGTCTTTAGGACCGCTGTTTTTGGTCAAGACTTTTGTGTTTTTAACGTAATATGTAATTGTTGTAATGTATGTGTGTCTATAGCTGTGTTTAATGTTGTGTTAGTGTATGTAAGTTGTTTTGTCTGAAACGTTATTCCCCCTGCTGCTATTGGACCATGTCTCTCTTGGAAAAGAGATGTTATCTCAATGAGAAAAACCTGTATGAATAAAGGTTAAATAAAAGAATAAACCAGGATACCCCAGCTGGGTAGACTCTCCCACGGTGATTCGCTGGTCTACATGGCCCGCTGCTGCCTCACTTTGAGGTGTTGTGAGGCAACTGGGCCTTTTCACCAGATCCACACACCAGGGGAATTCCCTGTCAGTGCACTCCTCTAGCAGCTGTTGAACGTGCTGGGGCTGTAGCTAAGGCGCCAACACTGTGGCACACACTTGGTTTCTGACTAAACTATACATGTAGGCTACAGCTGAACATTTTTAGGGCATTTAAGGTTTTAAAAGACAGCATATTATAAATGTTTTAACAAAATGGTTTTAATTTCTGCCTATCTGGGTTATGGCTCACTGTTATTAAAAACAATCTCATCTCCTTACCCCAGAAATCCCACCCAAGTCTAGCTTGACTGAAGGTACAGCAGCTTGTATCTTTCCGAGGGGTCTAATTGTGTTACCATTTGACTCCTACTGTGACATGCTCATTAAACTTTCTCATCTGCAGTGTTTGGTCTGGCTAAAAACTGTGTTTGAAAGATGACTGTAGCTTGGATTATTTTAAGTCTTCTAAGTGTAGAGAGATTTTAAGAAACAACATATTAAGGTGTTTTATTGTTATGCGCTTGTTGTCAGGAAACATTCCTCATAACACAGACCCATTGGCTATGGATGAAGTTCTGACTCCAAATGATTTAAAAAACTAGATCAGGGTTGGGGAAATGGACATGATAAACGAAAATGGACATGATAAAAGTCTGGGCTTATGTGTCTTAGTTTTGCCCTGGCTTATTAAGAAATCATTTGTATAGGCCTATAGGCTTGGCTGGTTATAATGTTTATCAGTGTGCCCGAGTGAGTAAGGGGGAGGTCTGCCCATTTATATCAAAGACAAGTATGTGGTAATTGTACTAAGGTCTTTATCTAAAACAAAGCAGTTTGAGTTTTAGCATTGAAACTGCAGTTACCTACAAAGTAGAATCCCTGGATTCTCTGGCTGAACTGTGTAGTTGGATGGGGAAATTAAAATGGGACTGGTTATCTGTAACGTTCGTCATTGGGAGAAAGAGAGGAGGACCAATGCGCAGCGTGGTAAGTGTTCATAGCTTTTAATGACGTACTAGAACACTGAACAAAACAATAAATAACAAACAAACAGTCCCGTAAGGTGAAAGACAAAAACACTAAACAGGAAATATAATCACCCACCACTCAAGGGTGAAAACAGGCTGCCTAAGTATGGTTCTCAATTCGGGACAACGATTGACAGCTGCCTCTGATTGAGAACCATACCAGGTCAAACACAGAAATACCAAATCGTAGAAAAAATAACATAGACTACCCACCCAACTCACGCCCTGACCATACTAAAACAAAGACATAACAAAAGAACTAAGGTCAGAACGTGACATTATCTCCAAACTCCGAGGCTACATTTGATAAATGCAGTCATAAGACCCAACCCAAAAGACATCTCCAAGTCAATACTGCAGTCACAAGATCCAACCCAAAAGACATCTCCAAGTCAATACTGCAGTCACAAGATCCAACCCAAAAGACATTTCCAAGGCAACACTTATTGATGTTATTCTAGCTAACAATCCACATAAGTACTGGTCCATTGTATATTTTCCCTTATGATTGACCAATCTTTGTGCAGTTGCATGCATTAGAGACACTAAAATCGCTAAATTGCCCATCGGTTCTTAATCAATCTAAATTTTAAGCTGTTCTGTGAGCAGGAATTCCTGCAAGAACTTTACGCATGCTACTGGGATAGGATCAACCAGGTCACCCATGATACAAGTCAGTATTTGAAGTCCACCCATGTCTGAGGACGCCGGGAGATGACATTGAAACTGGACACTAGGGGCAACAGCACTGTTTCTTTCAAGTAGGTTTTGGTTTTGCCAAGGTGTTGTGGACAGGGATGGTGGATGGGCATACAGCAAGCCTCTGCCTCTGAATCGAAAGGTTGCAAATTCAAGTCCAGCAATATAATTTGTTTTTGTTTATAATTTTGTTTGAAGCCTATCCCAAACCTTAACCCTAACCTTAATAGCTTAGGGTTAATGTTTAAACTTAACCCTAACCGTAAAAACGCAGAGTTAATGCCTGAACTTAACCTTAAACACATTGAAATTTGACATTTGAGAAACATGGATGAACGTCTAATTCTGACGTGAGACTGTGAAAGCCAGTTTGATATGATTATACTTTTTCATGGACATCGAGGTGGCATTCTCCTATTTTCAGTCCATGTTTTCTACTATCTGTGATAAACACTCCCCTCTCAAAAACTATCGGGTAAGAGGTAGAGACAATCTCTGGTTTACAGAGGAATTATTGGATTTGCCCATAAATTAAATACACAATGGGCCAATGCCAGAAATGGTAACTCCCAGGCTGAATGGTGTAAGGTTCTGCTATTCTTTCTTAGTCAACCTTGTGTTCCTTTTCTTTGTGTTTTTGAACGTAGCCCTGTTTCGTTGTGTTCTGGAATATAGCCCTGTCTCATTTTTGTTCATTGATTTCACCTGTGTTCGTTTCTCACCTGGTCTAATCAGCTCCCTATTTAGTTCAGTTCTTTCTGTTTGTATGGTTGTGAGGTATTGATTGTTTTTGACTGCCTACCTGTGTTTGACCATTGCCTGCCTGTGACCACGGCCTGCCTTCTGCGAAGACTTAATAAACATCTGCCGCGCTCTGGCGTTAATCTACACCTTTATCTCCATGAGTATTCATTATAGAATACCTCACACAAAAACGGAAAGGATTCAGCAGAGCTATACCAGTGCCTAACCCAGGAAGAGGATCTTATGAAGAAAATGTGCTATCTTCTCCACCAGCCTATCCCTACTCCATCAAATGCCAGGGATCGTAACCCATAGCACTCCTTCATTCATACCTATGCCTGGAAAGTATGACAGTTCCCCTGGGAAATGTCAGTGATTTCTGATGCAATGCAGCAAATACATTGGGCACAACCCCACTAACTTTTCCACCGACAAGAGCAGGGTGGATTTTGTTGTCTCTACTCACAGGAAAAGCCCTGGATTGGGCCACCACCATATGAACTGCCAACAGCACAGAACTTGGATCCAAGACCCATTTCCACACCCTCTTCAAAGAGGTACTCGATCACTCTCCCTCCGGTCGTCCTATAGGAGACCTCCTCATAGAACTTCAACAAGGACGCAATTCAGCGGCTGAGTACGCCCTCGTTCTACACCATGGCTGCAGGGAGTGGAAGGAATGAGTCTGCTTACTTACCGTCTACTGAAGAGGGCTCAACAGGGAACTTCAGGCGGAGCTGGCCTGTAGAGGTGACCTTCAGGATTTAAATCAATACATTCCTACGTCCATCTCCATCGACTAACTCATCGCCGACCGCCGAAAAACTCTGCCCTCCAGGAACCCAAAACTTTCTATGATTCCGTCATCCCGTCCAAGTCTTCCAGAGCCCATGCAGTTGGGCCATGCTCCTCTCCCGTGTACCAAACGTCAAAAGCGGATCCAAGAAGGGTTCTGCTTATACTGTGGAGGGAAAGATAATCTACTCAGCCATTGCCCTGATCGCCCCCCATGGAGAGATGAGAAGAGTCCCCCCGCTGCCATGCAGGTAGGGTGTGTCTCCCAGAAGCTTCTCTAGTTGTCTCAGCCTATCCTGCAGAGCCACTACCATTGAGGACTCTGCCTCGGCTGTGCCACCCACCATATCATCTGAATACGCCCAGTACAGCAATGTCTTCAGAAATATCAAGGCCTACACTCTGCCACCACATTGCCCAGGAGACTGTGCTATTAACTTACTCCCTGGAGTGTCCCCACTGAAGGGCCATGTTTACCCCCTATCTATTCCGGAAAATGAAGCAATGGAGAACTATAATGATGAATCACTCAAACGGTTTCATTCACCCTTCTTCCCCGGCTGCGTCCAGCTTCTTCTTCATTGGAAAAAGGATGGTGGTCTCCGTCCATGTATTGATTATCGTTCCCTGAATGACGTCTTAGTCAAGAACCGTTTCCCTCTTCCTCTGATCCCAGCGATCCTTGAACAAGTGGGCCGCACCAACATATATACTAAATTCAACCTGCAAAGTGCATATAACCTTGTCCGTATACGTGATGGCAACGAATGGAAGATGGCCTTTATCACAGCTCGAGGGCACTACGAATACCTGGTCATGCCCTACGGCCTTACGAATGCCCCCGCTATCTTCCAATCCTTTATGAACAAGGTTTTCCAGGATATAATCTACTGTTTTCTCATCGTCTACATTGATGACATCCTGATTTACTCCTACTCCCTGAATGAACACATACAGCAGGTGCAAAAGGTTCTTCAACGGCTCCTTGACCATAACCTTTTCATGAAGACTGAAAAGAGTGCCTTCCATGTCAACTTCCTCTGCTTCGTACTGGCACCTGGATGGGTTAGCATGGATGAGAACAAAGTCACCGCCATCAGTAACTGGCCCAAAACTCCAGCGTTTAATTGGGTTCTCCAACTTCTATCGCCGGTTCATTCAGCATTTCAGTTCTACTGCCATTCCCCTCACTGCCCTTACCAGCCAAAAGACCAGGACCCTTCAATGGACTGATACCACCCTAACTGCATTCAACAACTTGAAACACCTCTTCACCTCAGATCCTGTCCTTCGCCAAACTGATCCTTCGCCAAACTTTCCTTTCACCCTGGAGGTGGATGCCTCCGAAGTAGGAGACATACTCTCTCAGCGGGTGGGAACACCTCCCAGATCACATCCCTGTGCCTTCTTCTCTAGGAAGTTATCACCCGCTGAGAGGAATTGCAATGTGGGGAACAGAACTCCTCACCATCAAACTGGCCCTCGAGGAGTGGCGCCACTGGTTGGAGGTTGCACATCCCGTTCTCGTCCTAACAGATCATCGTAATCTGGAATATATCAGAGGGGCCAAGAGGTTAATCTCTAGACAAGCCCGCTGGGCTCTCTTCACACGCTTCCATTTTCATGTTACTTACATCCCTGGAAAGAAAAACTCTCCCGCCAGTTTGACCTTCCAACCAGTAACCACTCTTCCTGCCTCTTGCGTTATGGGACCGGTACAGTGGGAGGTTCACTCTGCCATACAAGAAGCCCTAACCTTAGACCCGGCTCCTCCTGAGACACCAGCTGGGAAGAGATACGTACCAGCAGCTGTTGCAATGGTGTCACACGTCCTTGGGGTCAGGACATTCGGGCATTACACGAACCACCATACTTCTAGCCCAGAAGTTCTGGTGGACCTCACTGGCATCCGACCTTACGTACTCTCCTGTCCCGTCTGCGCCTAAACCAAAAGCCCTCGTCATCTCCCTTCCTGGAAGCTTCAACCTTTGTCAATCCCTCACAGACCCTGGTCCCACATAGCTGTTGACTTCATCACAGACCTTCATGAATCCTCTGGTAACACCACCATCCTTGTCATAGGAGACCGTTTTTCAAAAATGTGTCATCTGGTTCCTCTTCCTCATTTACCTAAAGCCATGGAATTGGCGGAGTGTATGTTCCAGCAGGTGTTCCGTCTGTATAGGATTCCGGAGGACATCGTCTCTGACCGCGGGCCCCAGTTTGTATCCCGGGTGTGGCGAGCCTTCTGTGACTGACTGGGGGTCGCCCTCAGCCTCTCCTTCGGGTACCACACCCAGACCAATGGGCAGACGGAACGCCTGAAACAAGAATTAGGGAAGTACCTCCACCAACAATGTTCTGCCTCTCCACACAACTGGGGTTGTTCTGTGGCCTGGGCTGAATACGCTCAGAACTCACTCATCCCTCCGCCTTACTCCGTTTCAGTGTGTCCTTGGTTACCAACCCCCCATGTTTCCCTGGGAGGCAGAGCCTGCGACTGTCCCAGCTGTCGACGACTGGTTTCGGCGTAGTGAGCGGGTATGGGAGACCACTCACCGGCATCTGCAGGAAGCCTCCAATACCCAGAAATGCTTTTCCAACAGACACCTCCGACCTACACCACTCTTTCACCCCGGACAGCATGTGTGGCTCTCTACCAGAGACATCTGGCTCCGCCTCCCCTGCAAAATGTTCTGTGCTCGCTTCATTGGTCCCTTCAAGATAACCCATCACATCAACCCTGTCTCGTACCGCCTCCTTGTTACCCCATCAGTATAAAATCTCCTCGTCTTTCCATGTGTCTCTTAAAACCAGACCACCTACAGTCCTCTTCATCCTCCAGTCTCAACCCGCAGTGCACCCCCACTGTTGGACGTCAGAGGGGAACCTGCCTACGCCATCACGGCCATTTTTGATTCCAAACGCCTGAGAGGTCGCATCCACTACCTAGTGGACTGGGAAGGTTATGGGCCTCCTCGACCCAGAGATGATTCAGGCATTTCACCATAACCGTCTGGATCGTCCCGCTCCCCGACCTCGTGGTCGTCCCATGAACAGACCCACTGGACATCAGCCACAATGCAGAACGTCGGGTCAGTCCACGACCTCATCGAACCAGCCTTCCAGACCTCATCAAGAGCCTCCCTTGGGGTTTAATAATCATCTGCCGCGCTCTGCTAGTGAATCTACAACTTTTTCTCCCTGAGTATTCATTACAAATGGTAGTCATTCAGGGCACTGAGAAATAAGTGCACCTTGTTATTGCTGAGATTTGCATTTATCTTCTATTACGAATCTACATTGGCAAACCTCAATAGCCTGATGGAATTATGGAAAACCACTAAATCCATAAATGCTGGCACAAACTCCTCTGGTCTTCCTCTGAAATTGATTTCAAAGTCAATGGGCATGACAGACAAGAATACACTGCTTGACATGTTTAATGAGCATTTTGATAAAACTGAACATTTATTTGATCATGAACTCCGTACTAACATCTCAAAAGAGGTTGTGCTTGAAACTGCCGCAAGCCGGCCTACGGTTCATCTATTTAATTTGACATAGATTGCGCTCTCAGAAGATGTAAAGGCACTCAAATCTTTTGATATTAAGAAAGTGGTCGGCCCAGACGAATTTAACATTTATTTTCAATAAATGGGTGCAGGCATTGCTACCCCTCTCACTCATTGGCGAGTAATACCATTCCAAAAGTCTGGAAAACAGCCTACGTCAACCCTTTACATGAGGGTGGAGATCCATCCTAGTTGGATATCTATTGTCCCATATCTAAACTGTTCTCACTGGCAAAGGTTTTGGAAAACCTGGTGAACTCACAGTTGAAAGACTTTCTTTATCATAACTCAGGTTTATCTCAATTCCAGTCAGGTTTTAGAGCCACGCATAGTAACCTACAACTAAAGTTGTAGGTGATATTCTAGATGCTCAGGAGAAGAAACATCATTGTGTTTTAGTTTTTATTGACAAAAGTAGCACAGGAGGGTATGATAACTGAGTTTTGAAGGCTTATGAAAGGAGTTCTCCAGGGCTCAATTTAAGGTCCGGTCCTTTCTACATTGTATATAAATGATATAGGGAAGACGGTTGACTCTGCAAATCTCCATCTGAATACTGATGACACAATATTTTTATTCTAGCGCATCTAATATTGAGAAGGCATTTCAGGATTTACAGTCGGCTTTTGTTGTTCAAAGCAAATTTTCAAATTGAAACTTGTGCTTACTGCAAGGAAAACTTTTATATCTGCATTCCTTGCTGTTTGGGGTTTTAGGCTGGGTTTCTGTATAACATTTTGTGACATCTGCTGATGTAAAAAGGGCTTTAAAAAAATAGAAAAATTAAATTATGGTTTTCTCTTCTTGAATGTAGACAGATGGCGTCACATGTAGATTTTAACTCTAAAAGGTCAGCAAATTGATAGGGTCACCTCATGTAAGTATCTTTGGAGTTGGTTGGATGAAAAGCAGAATTGTAAACAGCACACTGATAACTTGACCAAGAAACTGAATTTGGGATTTTATTTTGGGAACAAATCTTGATTTTCAATGTCAGTCAGAAAGGATCTTATTCAAAGCACTTATTCAAAGCAAAAAAATCTGTGCTGGATTACGGTGATAATCTATATGAAGGCCACTGGACACAGTGTATCATGGTGCTTTAAGATGTATCACCAATGCTAGATCATTCGCCCATCACTGTGATTAGTATGCCATGGTGCAATGGACCTCTCTCCACCTGGAGGCGAAAGCGCTGGTACACCTTTGCGTACAAAGCATTGATTGGGCAACTCTGTTTGTATCCTTGTTCCTTACTGACCAGATCCGTTACTCAATACAGTCTTTGTTCACATTCGCTACTGTCCTTGTCTGTTCATAAGGCTAGAACTGAGATGGGGAAACAATATTTTTCCCATAATACCCCTTCTTCCTGGAGCATGCTTCAAAATATATTAAAGTTAGGGGAGTTATTATCCCTGTCTGTTTTAAGACTGATCAATGACAAGCAGTGGCTTCTTCCTTGCTGAGCGGCCTCCCAGGTTATGTCGATATAGGATACTTTTGCACCTGTTTCCTCCAGCATCTTCACAAGGTCCTTTCCTGCTGTTCTGGGATTGATTTGCACTTTTCACACAAGTATGTTCATCTCTAGGAGACAGAACGCGTCTACTTCCTGAGCGGTATGATGGCTGCGTGGTCCCATGGTGTTTATACTTGTATACTATTGTTTGTATAGATGAACGTGGTACCTTCAGGCGTTTGGAAATTGCTCCTCAGGATGAACCAGATATGTGGAGGTCTACAATTTTTGTTCTGAGGTCTTGGCTGATTTCTTTTGATTTTCCCATTATGCCAAGCAAAGAGGCACTGGGTTTGAAGGTAGGCTTTGAAACACATCCACAGGTACACCTCCAATTGAGTCGAATGATGTCAATTGCCTATCAGAAGCTTCTAAAGCCATGACATAATTTCTGGAATTTTACAAGCTGTTTAAAGGCTCTGTCAACTTAGTGTATGTAAACTTCTGACCCACTAGTATTGTGATAGTGAAATAATCTGTCTGTAAACACCTGTTGGAAAAAGTACTTGTCATGCACAAAGTAGATGTCCTAACCGACTTGCCAAAACTATAGTTTGTTAACAAGAAATGTGTGGAGTGGTTGAAAAACAAGATTTAATGACACCAACCTAAGTGTATGTAAACTTCAGACTTCAACTGCATTTGTAAATTGTAACATTTTGTATTTTGCATGTATTTGTTTTTATTTTTATTTTTTACATGTACATGTACATGCTGCTATTTCCCTGTTTTGTCTCCTTGCCAGGTCGACCTCGCAAAAGACCTCAACTGGTCTTACTTGGTAATATATATATATACACTGCTCAAAAAAATAAAGGGAACACATCAAACTGTCCACTTAGGTAGCAACACTGAATGACAATAAATGTCACATGCTGTTGTGCAAATGGAATAGACAACAGGTGGAAATTATAGGCAATTAGCAAGACACCCCCAATAAAGGAGTGGTTCTGCAGGTGATAACCACAGACCACTTCTCAGTTCCTATGCTTCCTGGCTGATGTTTTGGTCACTTTTGAATGCTGGCGGTGCTTTCAATCTAGTGGTAGCATGAGACGGAGTCTACAACCCACACAAGTGGTTCAGATAGTGCATCTCATCCAGAATGACACATCAATGCGAGCTGTGGCAAGAAGGTTTGCTGTGTCTGTCAGCGTAGTGTCCAGAGCATGGAGGCGCTACCAGGAGACAGGCCAGTACATCAGGAGACGTGGAGGAGGCCGTAGGAGGGCAACAACCCAGCAGCAGGACCGCTACCTCCGCCTTTGTGCAAGGAGGAGCAGGAGGAGCACTGCCAGAGCCCTGCAAAATGACCTCCAGCAGGCCACAAATGTGCATGTGTCTGCTCAAACGGTCAGAAACAGACTCCATGAGGGTGGTATGCTTACAGCCCAAAACCGTGCAGGACGTTTGGCATTTGCCAGAGAACACCAAGATTGGCAAATTCGCCACTGGCACCCTGTGCTCTTCACAGGTGAAAGCAGGTTCACACTGAGCACATGTGACAGACGTGACAGAGTCTGGAGACGCCGTGGAGAACGTTCTGCTGCCTGCAACATCCTCCAGCATGACCGGTTTGGCGGTGGGTCAGTCATGGTGTGGGGTGGCATTTCTTAGGGGGGCCGCACAGCCCTCCATGTGCTCGCCAGAGGTAGCCTGACTGCCATTAGGTACCGAGATGAGATCCTCAGACCCCTTGTGAGACCATATGTTGGTGCGGTTGGCCCTGGGTTCCTCCTAATGCAAGACAATGCTAGACCTCATGTGGCTGGAGTGTGTCAGCAGTTCCTGCAAGAGGAAGGCATTGATGCTTTGGACTGGCCCGCCTGTTACCCAGACCTGAATCCAATTGAGTACATCTGGGACATCATGTCTCGCTCCATCCACCAACGCCACGTTGCACCACAGACTGTCCAGGAGTTGGCGGGTGCTTTAGTCCAGGTCTGGGAGGAGATCCCTCAGGAGACCATCCGCCACCTCATCAGGAGCATGCCCAGGCGTTGTAGGGAGGTCATACAGGCACGTGGAGGCCACACACACTACTGAGCCTCATTTTGACTTGTTTTAAGGACATTACATCAAAGTTGGATCAGCCTGTAGTGTGATTTTCCACTTTAATTTTGAGTGTGACTCCAAATCCAGACCTCCATGGGTTGATAAACTTGATTTCCATTGATCATTTTTGTGTGATTTTGTTGTCAGCACATTCAACTATGTAAAGAAAAAAGTATTTAATAAGAATATTGCATTCGTTCAGATCTAGGATGTGTTATTTTAGTGTTCCCTTTATTTTTTTGAGCAGTGTATATATATGACAATATAGGCCAGCGCAGCTTGGAATTGGCACAGAAACAGGGAAACAGATCGCAAAAAGGGACTTTTTCAAATACTCCTGCAGAGTTCAATACAGGTAAGACGTTTTGAAGAGGCAGATCCTGAAGTTTCCAAAACACTTACCTTTGCCAAATAACTCAAACAATTTAAGAGATACTATATTTAAAAACATTACTTTTTCCAAGAATAACAGCTGTTTCCGGCACTCCACACATGAGCACACATATAGCCCAGCATACAGCCCAGGCTACTAATCAAAGACTAGTGACATAATACAACTTAAAAATATGCTATTCTGTTCTTTTGAAATGCATTTCATTAGTTCCATAATGTATCTTATGACCTGCCAAAACAGAATTATAATGTTTGTTTTACCACTTGAATTGTGATGTTTTTACTGTTTTTCATTTTTTAAAGATAGCCTACAGAGTAACAAACTAATGACAATGCTATTGTGTTCTTTGAAATATTTAGTTTTTGTATTCTAATCTTACCCAAGACCTTCATAAACACGACAAAAAAATTTTTCCTTCTTTTCGAAAGCATTTTTTTTTTTTTACTTAACTAGGCAAGTCAGATGAAATGTATTTGTTAGACTGAAATCAAAATGACCGGTATGGCTCGAGGCCAGACTTTTCTAGTGTTTAAAGGTCACTTCCGATTGAGCCGACACATACAACATTTACCGTAAATTTTGGTCTCTGTGACCTATTACATTTATCTCATAACAATTTCCAGTGTGAAATTAACTTTCTCCTTCTCAGTCTACATGTTCTGTTTGAAAATAAGGTTTTCTCTAGGAGAAGTGCATATCTTTGACTGGTTGATGTGCTAATTACATACGTGTGGCAAGTGTTCATATTTGCAAACCGCTTTTGACAAATAGCAAGTCCTATTGGAGCTGATAGCTCAGAGAAACCTTGGAAAACGTCAATGTTTTCCACTGCAACCTTCCAGTAGTCGTGTCAGGTGTGTGTGTGCGTGCGTGAATGCATGTGTGAGTGCGTGCAGAAAGTGTGTCAGACCAGACGGCTGGAGCGTGCGGACAGGGCGGACATATGTGGAGTCAGGTGGGGGGGCCATGCGTCTTCCTGTCTACGGCACTACAGCATGCTAAGAGAGAGGGTGGTTGTGGGTAAATGTGGTTAAAATGTAAGAGACAGGAAGAGGAACAGGGTTAGGGCCCTGTGTCTCATCATTATTACTACGTAGTCCTGCTGGGGAGGAAAACAGGGGCTGAGGAAGGAGTGCACGAGTACACACTTCGGGATGATTGGGACACAGCCAGAGACATGGACGTTTGGACAGAACATAACACTAATACAGGGCCTGTTTGGGACTAATCTCATCACCAAATACAGATGTACAGCTAACTCAAAGACATCAACAGAGAGACTAAAATACCACGATACCTCCTACAGATGTAAGATCTTAATTTGATCACTCTTTTGTTGCTGCACAGCAGGAAATGCAAACTTGTAGTGTATTTGTTTTTTTAAATGGCTTCTAAAGTTTGTCATTTCCACTTTTTGAAATTTGACTTGATTTGACCTAATGAAAAATGTATCAACCCCTACAAACCGCCCAATTAATTATAATCCACAGAATAATTAACATTTCCTGTTGCTGCAGGACATTTTTTTTGCTGTAGCAAACTGACTGAAATGAACATCCTACATCTGTACAATTAGCCTTATCTGTGTAATCCAGAAGAATCACTTGGGGCTCTATTCAATCTGTAAAACTGAAGCGTTACAGATTCTGTGACAGAAATGTAAAGGTAATTTCCTATTGAGCCGACATATGCAGCATTTACCATGAATGCAGTCCCCACTAAAGCAGGAACATTGCCTTTAAATGTAAATGATGCTGTAAAGCTAAACTTCCGTGATACGGATTGAATAAAGCCCTCAGTCAGGGATGGCTCCCAGGGGATGTTACTGTAACAAAATTTCGACCATTAGGTCTTCATCAGGCATCGTGTGCAGCGTTTTCCTCTCTGTTTTCCACGAGTTTGTCTACAACTCCAGCACCTGCGGAAAGTACGGTACCTGGATGAGCGTATGTTCTTCAGCTTCTGTAGTCGCATACAGCTCAGCAGCTAAAGGAGGAGGCCGGGACACAGCCCTTAGGCAAAGCTATCACACAATCATTCTCAAATTCGAGTGACTTCCAGATGTGGAATCTTAATTTGAGGCAGTTTGATACAGCAGGAAAATAATCCTTCAGCATCAGGAAATGTGAATTATTATGTGGATTATAATTAATACATATTTTTTTGTAGGTGTTGATACATTTTTCGTTAGGGCAAAGTAAGCCTGACAGGAAGTTACAAACTTTATAAGCCTTTTTAAACCTCGGATTCACTACAAGTTTGCATTTCCTGCTGTGCAGGAATATTGTCAGCAACAAAAGAGTGATCAAATTAAAATCCTACATCTCGGAAAATGCTACCTGCCCCAATACAGAGTGCCAACTGTAAAGTCTGGTCTGAGGCTGTTTTTCATGGTTCGGGTTAGGCCCCTTAGTAACAGTGAAGGGAAATCTTAACGCTACAGCATACAATGACATTCCAGACGATTCTGTGCTTCCAACTTTGTGGCAACAGTTTGGGGAAGGCCTTTTCCTGTTTCAGCATGACAATGCCCCTGTGCACAAAGTGAGGTCCATAGAGAAATGATTTGTTGAGATCGTTGTGGAAGAACTTGACTGGCCTGAATAGAGCCCCCTGACCTCAACCCCATCAAACACCTTTGGGATGAATTGGAACACCAACTGCGAGCCAGGCCTTATCACCCAACATCAGTACCCAACCTCACTAATGCTCTTGTGACTGAATGGAAGTCCCCGCAGCAATGTTCCAACATCTAGTGGAAAGCCTTCCCAGAAGAGTGGAGGCTGTTATAGCAGCAAAGGGGGGACCAACTCCATATTAATGGCCATGTTTTTGGAATGAGATGTTCTATGAGCAAGTCTCCACATGACAGCGAAGCCACGTGACAGAGTCGATCTCTGGGCTGCTAAAACAAGAACACCCACCCGCTCACCTTGTTCCTCTCATTGGGGTCTTACTGGTACTTCGTATTCTCATTGAAAGCCATTGTTGCGTACTTCAGTCCATTCTCTTTGTTTTTTTTTATGCAGAACGAGTCAGGCTTCAGACTTCTGTTTCCCTCTTTGCATCTTCTTCCAAAGTGCAGTTGTATGTCAAACTACACCTTCTTTTTTTTTTACCAGCCCCACAGGTGTGTCTGGGTCTACTGCTGTTTACTTTGAAATGTTCTTGTAGTCCTGTTTACTGATGGCTGAATGGGGCTTTGTTTTGTCCATTCCCTGTCGCCGCAGTTGCTTGACGGTGCCCACGAAGACATTGTTAGATGTCATAAACTCAGAATCTTTAATCTAACACCATGACAGGCTGAGGAGGGTTGTTCATTTAGCAGTTCAATCCGGCACGGAGAGCTGTGTAACTTCTCAACCCATACCTTGCTGTTCCTTAAACTGTGCCATAAATCTCCCGGAGAACAGTATTAAAAGCTTCCTTGGTTGTTGTTTAAAAAATAGAAAGTTGTCCTCTTTTCATTAATCCAGTCCAGGAAACACCAATGCCCAGTTGATTTGTTTTACTGTGTTCACCTCACTACGGCTCCTCCAGGGTTTCCAGAGTGGTTTTTCCCAGTTGAGTGTTCCAGCTCATTATTTGGGGATTGTTGCCCCCTCCGATCTCCTCTTCCCGCCACTCTTTCAAATCCATTCTTCCCCAAAGATTGAAATTAATGCTGAACTCCAGGTTTTTAATGCTCGAATCCAGTCGTTTGAAAGCGTGTCCACAGAATGTATTGACTTGATAAATGATCTTAGTGCACCTGCTTACTTCAACCTAAAAAAAAAAGGCTTGAAAAAAGTCCATCTTAAAACAATACCAATGATCTTGATGGGTTTTCTGGCTAAATCAACTAAAAACAAGCATTTCTTGGTGAGCGGGATCAACTTAAAACAAGTCATTTTAACTTCATTATCTAAATAAAATACCCCAAAACACTAGGTAACGTTCACATTGTTCGTGGTGAATTATAAGCTTCAGTGCCAATACACTCGTTTATGAGTGTAAATTCTGAGTGTTCACAGTTTCCATGGTGAATTATGAGTTTCACGTTCATTCTCTTGGCTAGCCTAGGCTACTACAGCACGGGAGAGATACTGCAACATTGATACACAGGTTGTAGAAGCAGGCAACGCGGTTTAGACAAAACCCCACTGTTGCAAACCAAATGCTAGGCAAGAAGCATGGGAAATAATGTCTAGATGCTTTCTTTCAGGGGGAGTTTATGAATGCCTTCCTGGGCTGCGGGACAGTGGATGTGCATTGATACTTGAAATGGAATTTTGGCATTATGGCATTTTGCAGGGATTATTGTGACTAACTCCCTGCTATCAACCAATCAGCATCCTGGATTCAATCAACCCGTTTTATAATCTGCTTTAACCCCTTACACTAATTGGATTTAGAGATGATTATTCATGCTGGGAGAGAAGGACATCACACATCGACAGGGATGACCAACACACACACACACACAGCCCCAGTACATCCACAGGGATGACCGACAAAAGCACTCAACCTGGTCCCAGATCTGCTTGTGCTGCCTTGCCAACTCCTATGTTCATTGCCACATTTGGCAATATAGATCTGGTCCCACATACACACAAATAGGATAAACATTTATTTTAGGAATTTGTGGCCTGAAAGAGTATGTCCAACACAAGTAGGGATTCGAAACCAATGAGCTTTCCACCTAAACTCCATTGGGGCTTGTGCCTTTTCAAGCACATATGAATGGAGAAAGAGGTTCGGAGAGAATGAGAGATAAAGGGAGGGAGAGAAAAAGATGGAGGGAGAGGGGGAGGAAGCGAGAACTCAGGGAGTAGACGTTCATCATTCTGCTTCTCATAGAGTAGCATAACAAGGACTGTTCTCTCTGATTCATTTAACCACTCAATTAGGGAGATAACACTGTGATGCATGAGGAGACATAGAGAGAGAGACAGACTGAGAGACAGAGCGAGAGACTGAGAGACAGAGCGAGAGACTGAGGGACAGAGCGAGAGACTGAGAGACAGAGCGAGAGACTGAGGGACAGAGCGAGAGACTGAGGGACAGAGCGAGAGACTGAGGGACAGACTGAGAGACTGAGAGACAGACTGAGAGACTGAGAGACAGACTGAGAGACTGAGAGACAGACTGAGAGACTGAGAGACAGAGCGAGAGACTGAGGGACAGACTGACAGACTGAGAGACAGACTGAGAGACTGAGAGACAGACTGAGAGACTGAGAGACAGACAGAGACTGAGAGACAGAGCGAGAGACTGAGGGACAGAGCGAGAAAGCGTGATAGATAGATACATAGATGAGGGTGAAAAGGGAGAGGGGAAAGCAGAGAGAAAAACATGTAGATAGAGAGAAGAAGGGAGAGAGGGTGATAACAAGGTGGCGGGGGAAAATGCGATGCTAAGTATTTACCTACTTAATGAACTCATTAACGTCATTATGCAACGCTCATTAATGAAAGAAGTAGAAAATAATTTAGAGATAGGAGAGCAATTGAATAGAGAGAGAGAGAGAGAGAGAGAGAGAGAGAGAGAGAGAGAGAGAGAGAGAGAGAGAGAGAGAGAGAGAGAGAGAGAGAGCAAGAGAGAGAGAGAGAGAAGCTCAGGGGAGAGAGAATATTCCTCAACAGGGTCTCAAAACTGAGTCATCTAAACTAATCTAAAAATTCAATTTGAATAAGGTCTACATTGTTTATAGTTTATAGTATCCACATGGAAACGACAAATCGACAACTGACACAAAAGATGTGTCAACACGGGGGATAAAAAGCTGTATTAGGTACGTCCAATCATGTGGGAACCTCGATAAACAGGATATTGACTGATTGAGAATCCCAGCCCAATAGACTTGAGACATAAAGCATCAACCTCACTAACCGTGTGGTCTGGCTAAAGCTCAGAGAGCATTAACTCATAACCCTTACTAAAGAACTAGGCCGTCTCAACTTAAACCTCACACAATGAGCTAGGGGGATAAACAGACGCACCCAAACACACGCAAACACACGCACGCACATAAGCACACACACAAATGATTGCGTGTATGCTCACACACACACATATGTACACACACAAGGGTGTAGTCGTCCCTGTCTCGCCTGGCAAGCCGCAGAGAATCATGACCGGACACACACACAAACACACACACACACACACACACACACACACACACACACACACACACACACACACACACACACACACACACATACACACATACACACATACACACATACACACACACACACACACACACACACACAGTTCATTATGTTGTAATTTGTAATTCTGCGTCAACACAGATGCGGATAATGTCAGTGTTCATGTGTGTGTGTGGGTTGAAATGCCATGGCAGAATGTCAATGCTGATTGCCACTCATTGAGTATGTTTACATGCATAATAATTATATATTTAACTGATTATGGCAGTAGGCCGAATATGGCAGTAGTCACGTAAACCTTTATGGAAAAACCACATGACTTCATGTGAAATCATGTGAAACCCTGTAGTTTTTGTACACTTCACGTGATGATATTTCGCATGACGTTCTCCTGGGAGTTGTGCTGTTTCTAAAGGAAGTAATTGGGTGTTTCTGGAGCCTTTGTTCGTGTTTTTCCGCGGCCCCCCCACTACACAACTACACAACTATAACATGCCATTCACATCAAAAATAGAGATTTGGTTATAAAAAAAATCGAACTTCTCCTTTAATTCTCCTTTAATTCTCCTTACCCACCAAGTGAATTATTCTAACCTACCATGTTAATTCTCTTAACCCGCTGCGAAAAGTCACTTCACCTATATATTATAACCAGTAGACGTGCCCTGAAACCAGTCTTGGTTTCCACTAATGTGATACAGCAGTTCCAGCAGTGTATTTGGTCTGCTCATTTGCTAGCACCACCAACGCAAGCTTCCTTTTTTTGACGAGTGAAGTGAGCTCAGAAAAGCGGAACGTTCGTATCTTAGAAATTGTTTTCACTTACCAACTTTATATGTCCAAACTCGGAATCAAATAGGCTTCCCAAAAATAGCATGGCAGAATGTTTATGCCGATTTTCTGCATTGACCAAAGTCCCGTCAGGTAGCCTTTCAGATGTGTCCATGTAAACAAGATTATTAGGGAAATCGTTCTTCTTCCAAAGCATGTAAACTATTTAATCAAACTATTATTGTGTGCATGTACACATACCCATTGTTCTGCTTGTTTGTGGGATAGTCAGGATGAAACTACGTCTCACTGATCGGACAGACACATTGAAACAGAGAGACGCACAGTAAAAAACAGCATGGACTGGGGGGAGTCGGGGTGAAAGAAATATAATAATAATAATGGGAAAGATTATAATGTGATATTTCAATAGAAACTACAATAGTTGTCCTGTATGGCTCAGTTGGTAGAGCATGGTACCTGCCCTGCTGGGGTTGTGGGTTTATGACTGGAAGTTGCTGGACAGATCTGACCCCTACTCCCTTCTGTAATTCCTAATTTGCTAACATTGGGTTGTGGCTGGATTCATCTGGACTACAGCCTTAGTAGTGGTGGTGATGTGGAGATTATATCAGGGATTACAGGGCCAGTAGTGGTGGTGATGTGGAAATTACATTTTATATATATGTTATTAAATATGTTATCATTTTATATATATGTTATCAATAACTTCTTCAAAGTTATTGAAGAAGTAGCAGCTATTCTTCCTGGGATCTGCACAAAACATGGAACATGACAAAATACAGTACATTAATGATCAAGAACTCCAACACAAATTCAAACTAAGAAGACCATGACCAAAGAACAACACAACTACTTAAAAAAATAACGGCAAGAAGAAAGAGAAAGAAAAAACAAGGTAATGAACACTAATCTCCAACATTTAAGTGCTTTGATATCTTGACACTTCAGGCTCTAGCAGCTAACGAATACAACTAATGTGTGTGTGTGTGTGTGTGTGTTTATGTCTCTTCACAGTCCACGTTGTTCCTTGAGGTGTTGTTATATCAGGGATTACAGGGCCATTTGTGGTGGTGATGTAGAGATTATATCAGGGATTACGGGGCCATTAGTGGTGGTGATGTGGAGATTCTAGCAGGGATTACAGCCCCAGTAGTGGTGGTGATGTGGAGATTATATGAGGGATTACAGGGCCAGAGAGC